>NW_024425675.1:25934234-26061421 GCF_017311325.1 Ursus maritimus | reverse complement strand
CCTTTTCTGTTAGTGTTAATGAATGTCCAGTTAAATGACAAAAACACATTTTCAGAGTCGTAAGAAAAACCCGACAACTTAAACCATCACTGGCTTATTTCAGAAAGAAAAGTAACAATTTTGTTAATGATTTTTAGCTTCTGTGCAACTTTGTTAGAGCAGTTATAAGTCAATAGATTTAATAATTATTTTCCTTAAGGAAACTGTATCCAGAGAAAAATCCCTTTTATCATTTAGCAAAAGCCTTGTTAGCTATTCTGAAACTAGATTTTCTTTTTAAAAATTTGAAATTACCATCCATTAGTATCTACTTCCCTTCCGTGTTTTGATTTTTAAATATTATCTTCAAAGTCCCATTAGAGGATACTTACTTTAAAAAATGAATGCACTTTCCCTGACTTAACCTAACAGTTTTACTGATATTTCAGTGTGCCCATCCCTTTTTTAGTTCTGAAGAGAGTATTTGGTTAGTTGAAATAATTAATACAATTTTCTTTTACTCTTTTTATTCAACATTATTTGTGTTCTGCTTTTTTATAACATAATATTTTTGTTGTGTGTTTTCCTTGAGCAGTTTAGTCTTTGGAAGTATTGGCATTTCATGATATTTATTTCTTCTTAGAGGTTTTCAAAAGAACAAAGAGAAAATTTACTTTAAAAAAAATTGAATAACGTTCATTCTATCCTGCCATTACCATATGGTTCCCTTGAGTTCTTTTATAAATCTACATTACATTTTGTGATCTTATGGATTATATTTTCCTGTATCTTGAAACATTTTGCTTATTTATCATCATAAGAATTATTTTATTATGACTCATCATTGCTCATCAATTTTTCCCAACTGTGCTTAAAAAAAAAAAAAAGAATGATGGAATCGCCTAGATGAGGATGATCCAATAGTGAAATAATTTGTCATCCTTCATTTTCCTAATTGTGGAACCAGAGTATTTAATTCTACTTCAAGAATGTTTTAGAGAGGCCTGGAAACACCATGTTCTTGTCTCCTTTTAGATTTCATTGAATATAGTTGAAAATTTGAAGTTGTTCATTCTCCACTTACAGTGGAAAAGAGAAAAACTGGCATGTTTTACAATTATGAGACAAATTAAGAATACCTGCAAAGAGTTAGCCATGTTTCTGGTCGATGCTGCTGCTGCTGGTGATGTGATGAAGAAGAGAAAGAGGAGGAGACAACAGGAGGAGGAGAAAAGGAAGTAGTTGATTATATAAAAGAAGTCTCAGACTCTGGGTCTTCAGATGACAATGTGCTAGATGAATTTGCAACTTAAAATTGACAACTGAACAGTGTTTCTCAGGACAAATAAGAAATAAGGTTTTCTTATCCAGTTAGTCATTCATCAGGAAGCGCTTCATGATGCAATATTTTTGTAACAAGAACCAAAACCATTTTGTTTTACTACAAGGATGTGTGACAATATTTTTTCATTTTTCGTGCTCTTATACACCAAAATTTACATGCTACAAAGGGTGTGCTGTGTTTATAGTCTTTTTTGTTTTTGTTTTGTTTTGTTTTATTTTATTTCATTTTATTTTATTGGTTTTATTTTTTTATTTTATTTTTTTTGTTTTTTGTTTTTTTAATAATAATTTTTTATTATGTTATGTTAGTCACCATACAGTACATCCTGTGTTTATAGTCTTATCACAATTTCTGATGAACTAGTTTTTGCTCTCCTTTTATTCTTACTCATGTAAATTATATGTAAAATGGCTTAAAAATATAAAGGTTCCATTGGACCCAGATGTCAAATGGTCATAGCAATTTTTCCTGATGTACTGAGGGTTAAAGTAAAAAAAAATATTTGTCAGATTTAATGGCACTATTACATTTTAACACTTCTTTTTAGTATGCAACCCTAATTATATCTGACAGACACAATTGGGAATAGTTAGAAGGAAGTAGGAGTTCTGAACCAATCGGCAGTGGAATGAAACACTCAGGAAGTCCCAGTGCCATGGTAAAGGAGAAAAACTCACTTTTCATTTCCTCTCACGTACCGTGTGTTCAGATTAACTTTAAAGGAGCCCAGGACGTAGGTCGGAGACTTTGTCTGCAGTTGAGTGTTATCTGTGTGTGGAGCCCGCCTCAGCAGGCCTCTCGTCGTCAGCTGACAGACCTTTCCCTGTCCCTTGAGAGCTGCTGGGTATCCTATTGCAAGTTAAATATGAAACAGGGAGACACTTAGGTTTGCACTGAAAGGATTTCTTAAAGCTCGGCGTCAAATGAGGTGGTTAGTGCGTCACTTGTATTAAGGCTGACTTTGTTGGGAAGGAAAAGCTAACTAATACTGTCCTCTATGTTAGGACGGAAGATGCTTTGGGAAAATACAATGAATGGCATAAATGCTCTACCTTAACATATCTGTGTGGTGCTGTCGTATGTCCTCTCCGTAGTACTGGGCAGTTGTCAGGCCTGCCAAAGTGATACTTAATGTCCTGTGGCAGGAGAGCCTATCAGCAAACGTATGTATATTTATAGTTTAATAAATGTTAAATGTTTCAACAAATGCTTCATAATAGGGTTGTTTGGAGACTTTGGTTTTTCAACTTAGTCTTTCCAAACTTTAATAACAAAAAGAAATAACACATGGTGAGTTTATAACAGCTTGAGGGACAAGAGACCAAATTCTGGATTGGGAGAAACTTAGTAGACACCTGTGACAGTAGACAGCCTGACTTGGGTGCTGCACACTCTTCTCCAGGCATTACCCACACGGACTCATGTATTCCTTGTAATAACCCTATGCCTTACGGACTGTTACTGTCCTCATTCTGCAGATGAGCAAACTGAGGTGTAAGGATGATAAACAACATAAGATCACACACTAGTAACTGGGGGATCCAGGATTTGAATACAGGCAGTTTGACTCTAAAAAACTAGTTGCTTGGTTTTTTTTAATTACTGAATTTTTGTGCTTAAATTCTATTTCTAGGGGCACCTGGGTGGCCCAGTTGGTTGAGTGACCAACTCTTGATTTCAGGTCATGATCTCATGGGTCCCAATGGACCCCTCATCGGGCTCCATGCTCAGCTGGGAGTCTGCTTGGGATTCTCCCTCTTCCTCTGCCTCTCCCTGACTCGTGTGTGTGTGTGTGTGTGTGTGTGTGTGTGCGCGCGCGCACGCACGCTCAAATAAATAAAAATTCTATGAGTGACATTCCCATTTATTTATAAGGTTGAAAGATTGATTAGGAAGATTTTAGATGCTATACCACTGGTTTCATCCTGTAGATCTTAGACTTCTGGAAGACTTGGGGTTATTGCGAGGGATGTGTGAATTTACATTGCATAGAGCATCATGTGTAGGCTAAGTAAAACATATATATATATACACACACACATATGTATATATACATACATATATGTACATAACTACTTTAAATGCGTATAACGGTGGCTGTGGCTCATACCATAACATACATAAATATAACTTAGTTCAGAGTTTTCTGTTATGATATATTTCCCTAATTAACATATAGTAAAATTACAACGGTGTTGTTGGGGTTCATGAAAACTTTTGATGTTAAAATAAAGTGTGTATTTATTAGAAATGGTTGGGAGCCATTGAGCGACAGATGATAGGATTTTGCCTAACATGGATTCCCATCTTCTGATGAACCCTCTGTCCAGGCCAGGGTAGATTGCTCAGCTAACAACAGTGAAACTCAGTGTTATTTTCTGTTCTCAATGCTATACCTGTAGATTACGTCTTTGCTGTGTTTTAATTAAGAAGCACACCTGACAGTTACCACTCTGTTCATTGATTTGCTCTCATGAATGAGAGTATTCATTTTATTTTGGAATTGATAGGACAACTCATGCCATCAATTTGGGCAAGTCCTATGTGGGAGGGAAAATTCATACCATATGTACAGTTAGAAAGTGATAGTATTTAAAATATTGGCTTTGCAGTATATAGTCCTTCATTAAACTTATTCAGCACATACTTATCGATTGTTTGTTGTTTGTGCCAAGCACCATTATGAACACAGAAAATACGCAAGTGAGCAAAACAGACAAAAATCCTTGCCTTTATGGAGTTTACACTTCACTGGGTGGAATAGACAGGAATAAACACAATAAAATAAGTAAACTCTATAGCACTTTTTATAGTATTTATTGGGGAGGGTACTATGAGAAAGAAACAGAGCATTATAAGGAGAAATGAAATGCTAGGGGTGGGGGAGATAGTTGCAGTTAAAAATATGGCAGTCAGGTAGATGTTGAGAAAGGAGCACCGGAGCACAGATTGAAAGGGGATGAGAGAGACATCCTGGAGAAATGGTGTTCAGAGAAAATCCGAGCAAAACCAAAAAGGGCGCATGGCTGGTGCATTTGACATGGGGGTCAGCGCGGCTGGTACAGAATGGTGATAGAGGGGCAGACTGTTCGGAAGGATGGTCAGGAGGTAACACCAGAAGGGATCATCATGAGAGGCCTTGTGGTTGGAGTGAGATGGACTTTCAGTAAGACAGATAGCTATTGAAGCATTTTAATATTTTAAAAAACATATTATAGAAAAATTTTAACACGCAAAGATGAACAGACTAGCATAATTCACTTCTCCATATTAATTACCCAGATTCAGCACTCTTTTCTCATGGCCAGTCTTACTTATTCTGTCTGTATTCCTGTATACTTCTCTCCCTTTCATAGTATTTTGAAGAAAGCCCTTGACATCATATTAATTTGCCCATAAACGTTTCAGTGTTCATCTCTAAAACATAAAAATGATTTTTTAGCATAACTACAATAGTATTATCATACCCTCAGAATTAACAGTTCTTTAACATTGTCAAATAACCAGTCTTTTTTCACATTTTAAATTGTCTCATAAATGTTATAAATGTATATTGGTTTATTTTCCATTTTTTAAAATCAGGATCCAGATAACACATTGTGATTTGTTTATATCTGTGTGTGTGTGTGTGTGTGTGTGTGTGTGTGTGTGTGTGTTTCCCTCCTCTTCCCTCTTTTTCCCTTTCCCTTTTGCATTTGCATATTTGTTGAAGAAATTTGGTTGTTTTATAGAATTTTTCAGTCTCAGTTTTGCTTATAGTATCCCAGTGGCTTTGTTTTCCAGGGTCTTCTGTATATCCTGTACATAGAGTTGGATCTAAAAGTTTGATCACTGTCAGGTTTGATTGTTTTGGCAGCACCACTTCATAGTTGGAGATGTGCGTACTTCCATCTGGGGACACGTAATGTCATTGTGTGTGTGTGTGTGTGTGTGTGTGTGTGTGTATGTGTTAATGGTGGCAGTTGCAAAATGGTGATAGTGGCAGTTGCAAAATGGTGATAGTCTAATCCTATGCTGCTTCCATCTTTTATCAGCCAGATTTCTTCTTTAAAGAAACATTTCCTTCATCAACTATTTGGTTACCTAGTGGTACAGTTTACAAATGAAAGGCCAGATAAATGTTTGATCTCTTTTCTTCATTCATCAGTTTTCCAAATAATGGATTGGTTCCCTAGCTTCTTCCAGTAGTCATCAACTAGTTGTGCTTGTGTGTGTGTGTGTGTGTGTGTGTGTTTTCCCCCGTAAGTATCATTGTGAACTCATGGATTTAAACAGGTTTGATGGTGTTGTTATTATTATCTTACTGATGTTCAGATTGTCCAGTCCTTGGTGTTTGGGACCAGTGATATGCTGGACCTGGCTCATACCCTCCTCCGGGAACCAGTTGTAAGTATTCCAGAAATTTGTGGGTTGGTTGTTAAACACAGCCTTTATTAAAAGTTAAGTCGTATAAACTTACAATTACATAACTTACATTAAATGCAAAGGTACTCAAAACTGATCACATCCTAGTTGCTTTGTCCTTGAGGTTAAGTTTACTGTGTCTGTGTGGGGGAGTGTACTATATAACCGTGTGTCCCTGTGCGTGTCCTCCCAACTCCACACTCAGAGACGTGACATTGGCAGTTTGAAACCAGTCGTGGTAAGAGTATTTATATCACAGAAATCAGCAAATGCTATTTTGTTGATTGTCTACACTTCAGAAAGTAATGGTGAAAAATGTTGTAAATATAGATTAACTTCAAAATATGTCATGCCTGTAACTGTTCCCTTGTAAATTGTACCAAAAAGTGAGGGGTATTTGTCGAGAATTCTGAGACTGTTGTATATGAGTTAGCGAAGAGGTTGCTCACATAGTTGACAATCATGTGAAATTCTGATCTGAGCTTTCCTTGTTTTACTTTAGTTTAAAGCAGAGGTCGACAAACGATTTCTGGCCAGCAGCCTGATTTAATAAATAAAACTTAATTGGAAAACAGCTATGCCCGTTTGTCCAGACCAAGGTGAAATGCCTAGAGATAGCGGCGCAGACATTTTCCAACTAAGTAGCCTTGTCAGATCCCTCTAAAGTGAAGCCCCCGCTTCACAAGCCCCTGGCCCCACTGACTTACTCAGAGCTCCCAACTGGCTTTTTAATTCCACTCTGAAACGTGAGCAGATAACCAGGGATTACCAGACAATTGAAAAAGCTGCTAATGTGAAAGAAAACAAAACAAACAGAAAAGCAACCTGGAGGAAACAGAATCATGCAAGGGGGAAAAAAACTTGATAATAGCTCTTAACTAATATCCTCAGAGACTTAAAAGGAAATATTGTAACCGTAAAGCAAGAACAGGACACTTTTTAAAAAGGAGATGGAGGAGAAGAAGAGAGGCAGCAGAAAAAGCATTCATTCCAAGACCAAAAGAGCCTTCAGGAATTAAAAATCATGGGAGCAGAAATAAAACCAAAAAAGTCAATAGAAAATTAGAAGGTACAGGTATAGAAAGGAGAACAAAAAAGATTTTAAAAGGGAGAAGATTTTTTTAACCATTGTGGAACCCGTCCAGGAGCGCCACTATCTGAATAGCCAGTCTCAGGGGGGAAGCCCAGAAACAGTGACCCCCTGAGCAGCATAAGCACCATCAGAGCCAGATTGTTGTCTTGAATTTATTTCTCCCTAAGAGGAACCAGGGCTCCTTGGAAAAACGGCTGTTTCCAAGTCTGGGCAGGATATCTACAAAGTGTTCTAGAACATTTTGTCATACCAGATAGCACGAAAGCCATCAAAGACCGGGAGGGTAGTATCGAAAGGACTCAGAAGCCAGTTTGAAGAGGGGCCCATTCACTGGCCTTCTGACGTTTCGCAACTGCTCCCCCTCCCCCTACAAAAGAAAGTAAATGCATTCCCGAGTTTATGATAAATTTTACCAATGTAAAAATGTGTGGTATGCAATTTACAAATCATAATAATAATATAAACACTACTCTCTGTTGTAGATTCCATGTAGGCAACTGATGTGCACAGCATGCTGTTGCTAAATTTTGCTAACCTCCTCTTATCTATGACCAAACTAGTGCAGCCGACAAACAGGTATGGTGCCAACAGGAAGGGCGGTTGGTATCTGTTCTTACATTAATGAGGAAGACAAAAGCGAAACAACAAATGTGTATGTTGAAAGTTCACTCATTCATTGATAATATGAAGGACTTCTTTGCTGACTTAGATGCTGGTTTTTGAATTCTGGCAGAATATTGTTTCATTTTTTTGTGCTGTTTACAATGGAATGGCTATAGGCACAACACACTTTTAAATTTAATCTGCATTTTCAACATTTTCTCAGTCACTTTCTTAAGCCTAGACAGTCAACAAAACAGTAAATCATTCTGTGTTTTGTAGCATTTACCCATTTCCAAGATGTAAAATCCTCTCCCCATTGGTCAGTTTCACTGAGTGCAGTTTTGGAAGAGAACCAGTGGCTTACATTATCATACAGTATTCTCATCATACAGGTGCAGTAGGTGTAAATAACCAGAAGACGATCCTAATCAGGAGTGTTGAGCTCTAAGCATTTGTTACTTTTTCTTTCCATATAATTTAATTGTAAGCATATAATATTTAACTCTAAATCTTTTTTTAAAAAAGAATTTATTTATTTTTGAGAGAGAGAAAGCATGAACAGGGGGAGGGACAGAGGGAGAAGGAGAAGCAGACTCCCTGCTGAGCAAGGAACCCGATGCAGGACTCAGTCCCAGGACCTTGGGATCATGACCTGAGCCAAAGGCAGACGCTTAACCGAGCCACCCAGACACCCTTTAACTCTAAATCTTATACCTACTCCAGCACACACTAGGCAGGTCTCCCTTTTTGCGGTAGGTGTGTATCTGGAAGTTGATGTGACTCAAATTTTTTAAACTAGAATTTAAAATAAAGACAGAATGCTCCCTGCTTAAAAGGTGCTTGCCTCAAATCCTCTGTAAAGTGAGGAATCCTTCTGTAAAGCAAGTAGTGACCTAAGTTTCAGATTAGTTTTTTGAGGAACACCTATCTACGCACAAATAAGATCATAAAACCCAAGAGAACTAGCTCGAACCTTCAGCTCACTAGAGGGAAGGTAGGTGGTGCCTTGTACTTAGAATATTATGATCCTGATATTGTATTCCATCATAAAAGAGTAACTTGAAGACTATAGATTTTCTGGTTAATGTTCTAAAATTTCTTTTGAATTTACTTCTTAATGAAATCAAATCTCTTTTTATTTGAATAACGATCAGTGCAAGTAAGCATTTAATTTAGTTTCTAAGGTGCTATTATTTGGATGGTCACACTGACGCCTAAAATAAAGGAATGTGAAAGGAAGAAGAAGGAGGACAAAACAGAGATTAATTGACTGAAAATGCAGGCTCATCAGCAAGCCATACAAACCTTTTTCTGAAACCGTGTCTTTCCTATCACAGGTACATCGTTTTATCACATTAGTAAGTAAGAACTGTTTCTCACCACTGCTCTCTCAGACTATATGTCTAGGAGAAAGTTCTTGGGAATTGGAGGCGAAATTGGCTGGGTGCCTGTGGGATAGCAATAGGTACTCCCAGAGAGTCAGAGTTGGTGCCGGAAAGTCTTTGGGACATTCAAGTAGACACTGGATAGTGTATTATTTGGTGGACTGTCACAGGACTCTACTCAGACTTGTTCTCAAGTTTTAAAAGGCATTTTGATTTTATGTTGCTTGAATTCTTCATCCTATTTGTGAGTTATTTCATGAAAGGGTGATTGTATTTTGATTTGAGGGAAATAATGACTTTTTTCTTTCACACGGGTATGAATATCATCCAAGAACAGCTCTTGGCTCTCTCTTAGCTTTTTTACATGATTATTTACCTCAGTATCTTAAGTGATGTTTTGTTAAGCTTAAGAAAGAAAAGGTAGGAGAAAATCAGAGAAGTTATGAAACTATTAGCTTTCTAAATTCATTAGGGGAGAACTCTGTTTTTCAGCTCTGCCACACTCCAGGGTTCTTTGCAACATTTCTGAAATTTTCTTTTCCCCCTACGGACCTCAGAAGTTTCTCAGAAACTTTAGCTATTTGTCAGTTGAATTATCTGGGGGGAGGCAAAAGTAGGGAAGAGTGGAATTAGAGGATTTATAGGGTTAACAGCTTGCAAATAGGTTTGAATGGCTTCGGTAGCACATTAACTTTTGAGCTCTGTTGTAGTATAAATGGGGACATGAAATCATACTACTCTCTCTTATACCCCATAGTAAAAAAAACGCTGTTTCAAAATAGTGACTGATCTCATTGTTAAAAAAGGTCTTTCCCAAAGAATTGTAATGGTAGAATAGTAAAATCTTCAACTTCATTCCAAAGCCATTGATTTACAAATCATCAAAGAAATGAAAGATATTACAGGTGATTTTTAGTAACTTTGTATAGTTTGGACTTGGATTCTGGTTCCTGTCGCTAAATTACATATTTAGTTTTTCTTTTTGGCACTTGGTGCTTTAGAACTCCCTGTATGACATCATAACTTAGGTCAACTATGCTGTAGTTCTTATCATTGACAGAGTTGATGTATTCTTGGAGAGTAAAAAACTCCTTAACTAGTTTCTCATGGCTTCTGGTCGTTACTGATTAGTTGGGAAGCTTTTGGCTTTTGTATTCGAGTGTGTCTGCAAACCCGAACACTGAACCCGAGTCAGAGCCTCAGATTCCCAGCTCAGTTGTGTTGAACAGTGTCTTAGCTTATAAATGAGTTCTATCTCTTTGTTTGTTTTGACCTTTAAAGATACATCTGTTATTAACTAGGACACCCTTTAGGGTTGTTGTGAAGTTAATACACATAACACACTGAGGACAGGGCCTGAAATCTAGTCAAGCGTCCAGTGCATGTTTCCAACGATTGATGATTTTCATGTGAACAGCATCATCGCTCGATCCTTGGTATTACAGTTTTTCCTTGTTTTTGTTTGTTCGTTTGTTTAGTTCACCCAAGGCACTACTCTACTTGTAGAACAGAAGCATGAGAAAGTGCTTGCAGAGTTACGCCTATGGCTGTGCTGTTTATCTGAAACGAATTCCCTTCAGAGTGGCGAGGTAGAAGACTGGGTATCCTCAGGTGGGAAAGGAGTAAGAACCGAACAGTTGATTCCTCCACCTCCCCAAACAACAATTTTATAGAGAAAGAGTTCTCTCCTTTCCCTTCGGTGTGTCTTTTATGGACAGTGCTGTCTGAGCCCAAATGACCAAGCCCCTCTCGCCCACTTGTTTCTAGAAACAGGATGCCTCAGAATGCCAGTGTAAGCACAAAATGTAGATAATCTCTTATGGTTTGTTGTCATACAACTTGGACTTAGTGTGCCTTCAGATAGTACTTAATTATAAAGGCTTTTGCCGTCCTCAAATTTCAAACAGACAGCAGCTGACACTGTTGCTCGCAGCACTTGGTATCTGCTTTTGAGTGGAGCTTAAAGTGGAGTTTCTGTTTGGACGTTTAGGAATGAACCGGCTTCTTTTGAGCACCCACCATGCGTTACGGTCTGCGTATTGCTTCAAATACATCATCTGTTTAATCCTCACAGCCACACTGGGGAGTAGCTATCGTCATCCTCATTTTTGATGAAAAATTGAGGCCTAGACAAGCGACATAATTGTCCAAGGTCCTGCATTTCTTACGTGGCACAGCCACGTTGTCGAGCCAGCTTTGCAGCACTGTCCGTGTGTAAGTTTCTGCTGTTTCTTAATTAGTCTTGTATCATACAAGTACGAGTGACAGTGGGATGCATAGGGATTCTCAAAATCAATGTTGTCCCTGTCCTGTTTAAGTTAGAGACTTGTTGGTGGGGATGACGTCGGAGGCTTTGCTGTCTACAGTATGTGTGTTTATGTGAGTGCGTGTGCAGGAGTATGTCTGTGTGGGGGAGAGAGAGAGAAAGAGAGAGTGTGTATGTGTGTGTCCTGCCTTAACTGTTTGCTTCCTCGCCTTCTGACGGTCTTTATTCATGCCATCTTCTCACCGAGACCTTTCTAGAACACCCTGAGAATTGTAACCCCTCTTCTATACACACGTGTTCAATCTTCAGGTCCTGCTTTGTGCATTCTGGCTTCCAGGAGGGCTTGGTCATGAAGTCACCTGACATGGGTTTGTTCTTTAGCCCATTCCAGACTGGCCTAGGGGGATGACAGGGAGCCATATTCCAACTTCCCCAACTCCTGAAGTCATGTCCAGGATACAGTTGCCTGCTGTTTACTGGCCCAGTCTTATCTCCTTCATTTCTACCCTCAGTGTCTTTACCCTTGAGAAAGAAAAGAACTTCAGACTGTCCTTCATTTGAGAATGAGGTAAGGAAATAGAAAGGGATTCATCTGCCAGTTGTGTTACATTCCATGTTTTTCCGGTGGTGCATTAATGGCCGCACTTTACTGTAATTTATTAATTTCTTTTCTCTATCTTCCTCTACTAGAACAGAATCCATGAGAAAGGTCCATTTTATTAACTGTTTTCTTCCCTGCACTTACACAGTACATAACCCCTAGTGGGCCTCGTTAAATGTTTGTGGAACAAGTGGCTATTTCCTGCAGGAATTATTTCATGTTGATGATTATGTATACTGCCCTGGCATCCTGGCTTTATGTCTCCCAATTCATTTTACTCTAAATATGGTTACTAGTGGCTGTTGTTTCGGTTGCAATTCATCCTTTGAAATTTTATTCAAGAAATGAATTCTTAGGTGTTTGAGGTTTGTTGTTTGAAAAATTGATTTTATAAAAATGATTAGTGTGACAGGAAGATAGGATCCATAGTGCAATAAAGTAGTGCTTTTTTATAAGTGAATTTGATTTATTACCTTTAAAAATATATAATAATTTGTACAACTAATTAACTAGTATGAGCAAATATATAGTGACTAGTTATACCGTTGCCAAACTATGCTGAGGTGTTCTGGGATGACACAGTGAACCGACACGGGTGCCATGGGATATTTTAAATTTCTAGCAGAAGACACCGCTACTTAACATCTTCCAGACACTTGCAAATATTAGCTCAAGTAGGTTATAGTGTTAACATTAGATCACACTAAATATATGTGTTTACAAAACTAGATTTTTAGTGGTTGCTGTGATTAAAAATAAGAACCGTGTGTGAAAAGCATGGTAGAACAGGAGATGAGGATGCTTGTATCCAACCTGTCTGCAGGAGTAGAGAAGTCGTGCAGTGTGGACAGGTGCACACATCCTATGAGTAAGTAACTGGGGTGTCTAAGACCTAAAACACACAGTTATGAAGTATGTATGTTATATATATATAGTTGTCAGGTTGTTAGGACAGAAGTGCTGACTTAGTTTGGGTTAATCACTAAGTAAATTTGAGATACTTCTTTTGGCCCTGGTGGACCTTGAAAAACATTACTGAGACTCACTAAGGCCTCTGTGGAACTGAGATGTTTGGGTACCTCTGACGTAGGCTGGTAAAGGATAATGGCGCCATCAACAACACATTTTTTATGGGAGGGGGTGTATAGGAAGCAGTCAAGAGATACATAACAAACTCAAGGAACTTAAATCGATTAGATTTAATCAGCAATCCCTAGCAACTTTAGTTTCTATAGTTCTGTGAACATTATATATATGATTCATGTGTATGAATTTATTAAGCTTTGTTTTATTTATTTTTTTTTATTTTATTTTATTTTTTTTTAAAGATTTTATTTATTTATTTGACAGAGATAGAGACAGCCAGCGAGAGAGGGAACACAAGCAGGGGGAGTGGGAGAGGAAGAAGCAGGCTCACAGCGGAAGAGCCTGATGTGGGGCTCGATCCCATTACGCGGGGATCACGCCCTGAGCCGAAGGCAGACGCCCAACCTCTGTGCCACCCAGGCGCCCCATTAAGCTTTGTTTTAAATCTTATGTTGCTTTGTGAACTGTCTTTGATAAATTTTGTGTTAGAACTCTTGGAATCATTTATAGTTAGCAAATGTACGGAAGCCTTGTAGATCTTTAGGTCACTAATGGACTTCTCCATCCAGGAGCAGGTGTTTTTGTCTTCAGAAAGGTTTTGTTCTGATCCAGCACTCAAATTTCTGTATCCCAGATAAGGCATTGCTAACGCCAATGTTTTCAAATTGGAAAGGTTCTATGTACCTATTTTGAAAGCAGTCTTAGAGGTTTAGAACTGAGAAATTGAAATGATCTATTAGGTTATTTTGCCCCTTTCCAATCACAGTCCCTCTAAAAGTAGTTGTATATTAACTTTTGAGTACACATTGAAATGGTTTTATAAGGAGACACTTCCGCTCAGGAACTACTTGGTTACCCAGTAGTATAGTTCATATAAAACAAAAGGCAGGATTAATGCTTGACTTATTTTATATACTGTTTTCAGGTGACTCATTGACAAAAGCATGTATAATGGATTTTAATCCATTTCAGTTCTTATCCTTCTTGGAGCCCAATTGCCCAGTCTTTTGCTAGCAGAAGCCTCTTAATATTTGCTCCTTATTCCTTTTGACTTGCTCTTTGATAGATTCCTTGCTATCTGATGTGTCAAGTTGTTACACGTTCGTAGGGTTGGTCTCAGTTGATTGCCTTTTCTTTGAGGATGGATCAGATTTTCCTGTTTCTTCGTATGTCTAATAATTTTTATTTTCTTCAATGTCTAATAATTTTCGATATTATGGATGATAGTTTATAGAGACTGTGGATTCTGTTATATTCCTCTGAAGAGTGGTGATTTTTTGTTTTGGCAGGAAGCTCATTTGGCTCCACTTGGACTCCAAACTGTGCCTCTCATATGTTGGGCAGCTGCTGTAATCTGAGTAGTGTTCATTTTTTCCCCCTGTACTATTGCCTTAAATTTCTTTCCAGCTTAATTGAGGTATAAATGATGCACAGTAAGTTTCAGATGTTTAAAATATACAATTGGATAAGTCTTATATGTGTATACTTGTGAAATCATTGCACAGTTAAAATAATGAACATATCTATCACCCTCAAAAGTTTGCTCAAGCCCTTTGTAATCTATCCCTTCTTCCCTCCTACCTAAGTTTTTTTCCAGGCAACCACTGACCCGCTTTCTGTTGCTATCGATTATCTTGCATTTTCTAGAATTTTATATAAAGGAAATCATAGTATATTCTATTTTTCTGCCTGGCTTTTTACGTTGAGCATAACTATTTTGAGATTCATTCATGTTGTCACAAATATCTGTGTTTTATTTATTTTTATTGCTGTGTAGTATTTTATTATGTGGGCATATCACAATTTGTTTACCCATTCATAGACATTTGGCTTGTTTCCTCTCTTGGACTATTTCAAATAAAATTGCTGTGAACATTTATGCTTCCACTTTTCTTGGATAAATACCCAGGAGTGGAATGGCTGTGAGTAATAAACTCTTCCTTATCTGAGTCAGGAGTCTAGTGTCTTCTACCGGAATCCAAGAAACTGTGGCAGACTGACTTCAAGTACAGTAGCGTTTCAGACCCTTTATTTGTGCATTCACCTGCTGGAGGACATCTTGGCTTCCAAATTTTGGCCAATTGTGAATAAAGCTGCCATGAATATCCGTGTGCAGGTTTTTGCGTGGACATAAATTTTCCACTCATTTGGGTAACTGTTTAGTTTGTTTGTTTTGTGTGTGTTTTTTTTTTTTTTTATCATTATCTGATCTGCTTGGAGTCTGCCCTGCACATGCATAGTTTAGAGGTCAGAGATTTGGGCAGAATTTATCAGCAGGAATTGGGGGCTCCCCCTCTGTGGCTCTCTCCTTTGGAGGATTCTTCCCTTACTTTCCAATTATTATAACTCTAAACCCTGTCCAGTAAAACTGTAGGCTTCTGAGTTCTAGTCTTCTCTCAAAGCCCAGACTGGGGCCTTCCCTTTAGCAGAGAGCTGTAGGACTAGGAGACTATTCAGTGCCTCTCCCTTTTTCTAAGTGGTGACACCCTTATGATTCTGCTTTTGGTTGCTCTCCAGTGCCTTCTGATAATTGCTTTTAATACTTCGTCCAGAGTTCCTAATTGTTATCTGGGGAAGGCTTGGTCTGACCTGTGCTATTCTGCCTTTACTGGAAACTGAGCTCCAATCACCACTTGTTCTTTTGGGAAATGGCATTTCAGAGCCTTTGCTGGTTGTCAGGCCGCTCGCTGCCATTGGCTTAGCCTGTCATTTCTGGGTCTTTCCTTGTCCATATGAATCACTTGTTCTTTTTGCTTCAATGCTCAAAAGAATTGTTTTTTTCTTTTTCTAAAATGTCTATCGATTTTACCAGAATATCTTGGCATTTGTTGCTCGGGATTGAGATCCTCAGGTACACTGTGTCCTCTTTCAATATGAAGTTAAAAATCTTCTTGAGGAAAATTTTCTTCAAGTACCACCTTAGTGTTTGTTCTGTTCCTTTACGTTGGCTTTCTTTTTTAGGACTTCTGTTAGCCATATGTCGGGGCTGTTTTGGCCTTTCATCAATATTCTTTCCTTTTTAATTCTTTCTAATCTTCTAATTTCAATGTTCCAAATTTCCTTCTTTTCACCCCTCTTTCCCATGAGGCATTTTTGTGTTTATTTGACTTCGCTGTTTTCTAGTTTAGTCTTTGTTTCTGAAATGCTTTTTAAAAAAATGTCTATTTTGCTTTTGTCACCTTGTTTCTGAGTTTTTCTAATTCTGTTATTTGTATAGCTTAAATAATTTTTAAAATGTTCTTTAGCTTGTTTTGAAATAGTATGTTTCAGTGTTGAACTGTTTGTTTTTTTCGATGTTTTTTCCGATGTTTTTGAGTTTTTCAGTTTTGCTTTCATTTTTGATAGGATGTTAATCTTCTTTTTTCGTATAGTAACTTTGTTTGAGTTTTGACCTTGATACTTTTCGGATGCTCATTTTCCTTGAGATTAGTTTTCTCGAATGCTTAGAAGGCTGGGTTCAGATAGCCATTCTAGCTTCCCAGAGCTCCCTCTTTTGGTGTTTACACGTAGTGTTAAAAAAATCCGGCAGTTTGACTTCTGAGATTAGCTGGCATTGTGCCCCTTGCCCACTTTGTATGACTTCATCTTTCTTTCGTCTCTGGGGTCCATGCTCTGCTCAAGGTGGAGTCCCATGCTTTGGTTTCTCGTCATCGTGGGGCCCTTTTCCGAAAGGGTGCCCTGGCAGGTATGTCCTGAGAGTTCACAGAGACCGGACTTGACCAGCCCCTGCAGACTTGACCACAGGGCTCAGGACTCCTCTGGTTTATAGTGGCCAGAACCACTCTGGGGTCAGCCATGTTCTCACAGTGGCCCCTGCACTTTCCAGTGTATGTCTGTTGATGATTGGGGTCCTTCTGTTCTCAGGTTAGGTCAGAGGATCTTTTGCTTTCCTCGACTTTCTCCGTAACATGCTGAAAACGGATGGATCTTTTGCCTCTTGCTTGTTTGTCCACATCTGCTTGTCTTTTGAACTTGTTGCGGATACCTTATCCCTTAGTTTGTTATAAAGATGATCAGTGGGGTTTGGATTTTGCTGTCTCATTGTTCTGTCTTCATATGGAGCCTTAGAAAGATCCAGATATTACTCTGCTACCACTACCATTATTTTCCTAGAGTTTTCAAGGTACTTTTTAAAAGCGTGAATCACCCCAGTAAGTCTCCTGTGCCCCTTTGTCATCAATTTCCTCCTCTCTTGACCCTTCCCCCCCAGCAACCACTGATCTGTTCTATCCCCGTGATTTTGCCTTTTCTAGATGTCATAAAAGGAATAATTCAGTACATAACCTTTTGAGTCTGTCTTTTTCTGCTTAGCATAAGTGCTTTTAAAATTCATCCATATAGTGTATGCCGGTGGTCATTACTTTTCATTGCTGAGTTGTATCCTATATTATGAATGTGCCACGATTTGGTAATCCGTTCACCAGCTGATGGACTCTGTTTAAAGAATTTCTGGCGATTGTGATAGAGCTGGTATGAAACTCATGTGGGTTTATGTGTAGCCATGAGTTTTCATCTCTCTTGGGGGTGAATATCTAGGAATAGAGTGTCCAGGTCATATGGTTTGGTTGGTTTTTTTTATTATTGAGATGTCAGAATTCTTTATATTTTCTGGTCACCAGTCCTTTATCATACATGTGTTTTGCAAATATTTTCTCTCAGCCTGTGTTTTGTCTTTACATTTTATTAACAGTGTCAGACGTTTTGGAGCAGCGTTTTACATTTTGATTAAGTATTTTATCTTCTTTTTTTTTATTTGTACTTTTGTGCCCCATGAAATCTTTGCCTATCCCAAGATCACACAGATTTTCTCATATGTTTCCTTCTAGAAGAAGTTTTATAGTTGTAGGTCTTACATTTGGGCTATGATCCACTTTGAGTTAATCTTCGTGTATGGTCTAAGAGTAGGCTGAGTTTCATTTTGGGGTTTTTGGTGTATATGAATGTCCATTTGTTTCTTGCAACTTTTGTTGAAAAGCAATGCGTTCTTTGTTGACTTGCCTTGACTCCTTTGTTGAAAATCAGGTGACCAAATATGTGCATAACAATTGCCTTTGACAAGACATTCGCCAGTCGTAATGGGAGGATTCCAGCAGAAGTAGGGTAGATTTGGTGAGGATGGGGGGGGAGGAGTTCCCAGCCATCGGCTCCCAGATGAGTGTGTTGAGCTGAGAGCAGTCAGTGGGTCTTGAGTTGGGAGCGCAGAGAGGATGGAGAAGGTAGGAAGGCAGGCCCCCTGGACACAGGCAGTGTGGTTGTGGAGTTGCGTTGAGGGCCTGCTCTGAGGTTGGTACTAGTGATGGGGCTGCTGGTGCTGTTCGGCTTTCACCGTGTCTGGCAGTCTGGATGCAGGTGCAGGGAAAGTGGCCGCTGGATTCGTCTAGATTTAGGGCTTCTCACAGGCAAGAGAGAACGAAATAGAAGGGGTAGTTATTTGTCTTGAATGGGCAGTACTTTCACTTAGTTTGAAAATCAGAACAACCCCGAGAAGCTTGCTCCTGCTCCTGTGGCTTGCCCACTTTATTTCATTTCCTCCTGCTGCTCCCTCTGGGTACTTACTTTTATGTTTCTCTTTGCAGTTTATTTAAAAGCAGCCATGACTGTATTTTACCTCCCTCCCCCCTTCCTACATAAATTGGAGCTTCATTGTACACTGTTTTGCACCTTGCTTTGTTATCGGACCTAACACTAAATTCTATTGATTTTCCCGTTAGTAGTTAAGAACTTTTGAGTCATCTTAGTGATGAATGTGTCAAAATATTAATAGCAGTTTTATTTGGAGTGTAAAATAATTTAAAAATGTTTTCCCGTATTTTTCTAAGTTCCTTCATTGTGCATATGTTATTTTTATGATTAGTCAATTTGAAACGTTAAATTTAGTTCCGTTAACAGATGTATACTTTGTGCCCTCACTGTTTTCTAAACACTGGGGATGTAGCAGTAAATAAAACCGGCAGGGTTCTGCTTCAGAGCACCTGCGTTCTAGTGAGGGGTAATGGTAATAGTCACCAAATAAGAAAAGAGGAAAGTGTGTGTGTGTGTGTGTGTGTGTGTGTGTGTGGAGAGAGAGAGAGAGAGAGAGAGAGAGTGAGAGAATCAACACAGTGGGGCTGTGATTGGGACCCGCTGTGGGATTTCAGGGATACCCTCCTTCAGGAGGAGAGCATTTAGGCCGTGAGGACAGTGACCGCAAAGCAGGTCATGATCAGGGGAGAGCGGGTGCTAGGTAAGACAGCGAGCTGGTGCCAGAGGTCTAAGGTATGAGGAAATGCAATATTTTCAAGAAACAGAAGTAAGGCCAGTTTGTCTAGAACCTTCTGCGAGGGAGAGTGGTATAAGATGAAGCAGAGGTCAGTTCTTACCTGGTAATCAGGGAGGAGAATGAGGATTTTCTTTTAACTACAGTGGGAAACCATCGAAGAGTTTAAGTTCTTAGAAAGAAAACGAGCTTAAGTAAGGCTGCAGTTGACAGATGAGTTGAAGGAGAATCTAGAAGGCCCAGGTAGAAGCAAGTCTCAAGAAAACCCTGCAGCGTTAAATGCATCAGGTGGATGCTTAGGTTGAGGACCAAAAAATGGTTTATTAATTTGTTTTTATGGTGCACTCTAAAATCTAATCTACATGAAACGGTAGCTCCAAATTCAAAAGATAAATTAAATTTTAGATCAATATACAGTTTAAATTCCAAATGGAGGAAAGCAGTTTTTAAAGATGTGATTTCACGTATACATTTAAAAGGTATTTTATATTTTAAAGAATTAGTACTTAGTCACCCCTTTCCTCCAGAATTATTATGCTGACACTTCAGGAAATCCAGCGTTTAAATTGGTGCTCAAAAACAAATACCTCCTCACTCGTTTAAAAATCATAGCCTGGCTCTGAATTAGCCAAGATGTTTGTGTTTTACTGTTAGTAGATTTACAGCGTACCGGAGTATGTATAGATTTCGAGGAAGGAAGGTCCATACTCATTCTGTATGGTGTTTGGATATGGAGCAGACAGGATGACTACTAGAAGTTGAAGGGTGAGGAGGGATATAATCTTGCACAGCTTTTACTAGGAAGGAAGATTGAGGGGCACCTGGATGGCTCAGTTGGTTAAGCATCTGCCTTTGGCTCAGGTCATGATCTCAGGGTCCGGGAATCAAGCCCCGTGTCGGGCTCTCTGCTCAGCGGGGAGTCTGCTTCTCCCTCTCACTCTCCCTCTATGCTCTCTCTCTCGTTCTGTCTCTCAAATAGTAAATAAATCTTTAAAAGAAAAAAAAAAAAAAGGAAGATTTGTGTATTTGTTAGCCAAAATGAAGAGTTAGATTTTTATTATACAGACAAGTGAAATGTTCTGGAATAAGCATAACAGAAAATCATCACCCAGCAGTAGTAATAAGAACAATAGTAGCACAACTGTGGTGACCATTTAGGGGTAGAGGCAGTATAATATAGTGGTTAAAACCTCGAGCTCTGTAGGCACACAGTCTCGGATTCAAATTCTGGAGCAACTCCTCAGTAGCCGTGTTTTATTGGATGAGTAACTTAAACGTTCCAAGTCTCATTTCCTTATATGTGACATGTACATAATAAAGAGTTAACTTCCTCACAGTGTGGTAGAGGAGATGAAGTGATAATCTGGGCAAAATCTCAGTGCCCTGTCTTCTGGCACCTAGAAAGTGCTGGGTAAACAACAGTGATATAATTAATATAATGATCATTGTAATTTTGTTACCTGTTTTACTCATATCCCATAAGGCAAGTATTAATACCCCCATTTTTCAGATGAAAAACCACTTAGAGAACTTTAAGAAATTTTCCAAAGTTCACCTAGCTAGCAAATGCAAAGGCAGGGTTTCAACTCAAGACGATCTGACTCTAGAATTCATGCTTTTAATCATAACTGCATAGCATCTTCTAAAAAGACCCTTCCAGGATCAGAACTCGCATCATCGGGATTCAGAGTTCAGAGAGAACAATTGTTCAGATAGAACAGTCCCCCTATTTTGTCTGTTACTCTGAAGATGTTACACTACATTCTCATGTCCCACTCCTATTTTAAAAATAAAAACTATCACATAAGAAAGATATTAATTTTAGAAAAATTTAAAAATACATATACAATCAAATAAAGACATCCCTTAATAACCTCACTACATAATGGGGTATATCCTTCCTGTTTTTTTCCTCCTTTGTATGTGTGTATGTGTATGCGTGTGTGTGTGTGTGTGTGTGTGTGTATTCTTCTTGCTTTCTTTTTTCCAAAATGAGATCACACCATATGTATATGCTGTTCAGATTTGGTTTCCCTCCCCTCTCTTATTTTATTATGAATGTCTTTCCATGTCTATTACTATAGCCTAAAGGCAGCTTAGTGTTGCATTATATATGTGTGCCATAATTCATTTACCTCGTTCCTTGTTGTAACAATTAGGCCATTTAGAATTTTTACCATTTTAACAGTGCATTCATGAACATCCGTGGTCACATATCTGTTTGTACTTTCTAATGATTTTCTTAAAAGAAGTTCTTAGTTGTAGAATTGCTGCATTGACTAAAAGGTTGTTGCCACATTATTTTTTAAAGATTTTATATATTTATTTGAGAGAGAGAGCTGGAGCACTAGCAGGGGGAGGGGCAGAGGCAGAGGGAAAAGCAGACTCCCCACCGAGCAGGGAGTCTAATGTAGGACTCTATCCCAGGACCCTGAGATCACGACCTGAGCCAAAGGCAGGTGCTTAACCAACTGAGCCACCAAAGGCGTCCCCTATTTTTAAGAAACTTTTAAGGATACCTGTTCCAAATTGCCCTCCAGGAAGGTCATCCCAGTGTGCCCTTCTGTAGCAGCATGTGACCACCTCTTTCTCAACACTTGTATCTGTAGTGGGTATTAGTTTTTATCTTTGCTGGACTGGCAAAGAATGTTTATATCTTACATGCCTTTGATTACCAGTAAATACATTTGTGAACTATTTGTCTTTTTTCCATTATAAATTGCCTCTTTTTCTTTTAAGATCGTCAGGAGAAATGAAAGATGATCTGTAATATACAAATAGTAATAAAGGTATCAGAAGAAAATAAACAACATACTCTAAAGATTTGTCTTCTTTCCTTCTATGTGTTAGATTAATTATTAGGAAATAATAAAAAATAATAAAACTAATAAAATTAGGAAATAATAAAATTCTGATCCCAGGAATGATCAATTGGATCCTTTCCTTCTTGTAATCCTAAACTCCTCCTTTAATTCTGAAATTGTTATCAGTCATTGTTGTACTTTGGAACTACTTAGACTTTAAAGAAATATGTTCTTAAAAAAAAATCTTATGATCCATCAGGATCTATCCCTTCCATTTTTACTTCTATTTTAATTCTGTGCTGGTATCATATTTATTTTTTGTTTCTTCTCTCCCAATGGTCAGTTCGAATACAGTTTCTTTCCTAATTGAAGATATTTTCTGGTGGTCTGTTACAAAATTGAGAATTAGCTGTTGGTGAGAAATGGGGGTCTTTGTTGAAGGCGACTCAGGATGGTAACTGGTTAAACTGACCATCCACAAAACTCTTCTCACTTGGGAGTTTCAGCCCTGACCTAGCAGCAGAACTGGACCCATTTCTGCTTCCTTCTCTTTTTCTCTAGATTGTTCCTTGAACCTCTTAACAGCCCGTCCGAGACTTTACGCTCCAGCCTGACAGTCTCCTGCTCATGGGCTTTGTTCTTGATCCCTTTGGTGGAGGGATCTCACTCCTTGGTCCCATTCCTTCTACTCCTCCCTCCTCCCATATTTAAGTTGCTGAAAGACTATATTCTGGGCATCACCATTCTTGAAGCTCAGAAGTTCATATTCTGTAAAACAAATTGGTTTCCTATATAGTCATGAAATTCTCATACTACTTTTTAAAGTACAATTTCCAAAACTTAGATTGCGTGGATCTGCCACAGGGATAATCTATGTACGAGGAAAGACAGCGGGTAATTTTCTTCCATTTTAGGGATAAGGAATAGTTTCTTTTGGCTAGAGGTTTAAAAATCATGGTATGTTGAGGTCAGTTGAATGTACTTGTTTTCAAACTTTTTATTTGTTCACTTTTTAAAAGTTTCGTATCTCACAATGTGTAAGAGTCAAAGGTTTTAAAATACATGTAATTTTAAGTCTCCTATTGTGATTTCTTATAAGTCAGACTTTAATATGTGGTAGAGTTTTTACTTGAAACAAAGGAACTATATAGTAATGATGGTTATTTGTTAATTGAGGTCCATGTGCTAACCATAGATTGTTAGTTGTTGCTGAGACCAAGCGTATTCTTACAGAAATATTTACAGATTTAAAGAAATACTTGCTGGCTGAGAGAAATAAATAGGAGAAATAAATTTTCTCTGAATCTAAGTTGGTTTGAAATATCTATTGCTATTGTGACATTATGACATTATGTGCATGATGGGTTGAGACGTAGATAAAAACCCATTTAATGAATGAAATTCCTTTAATGAATTCTAGTTTCTTTTACTAAATATGCAAATTTTAGGATAAGAAATAGTATTGATGAATTATCCAAACATTTCTAATATTTATTCATCATTTAAAAAAATAGTTTTTCTTTTAGCCAGATAGTGTATATTTGGAAGCCATATTTCTAGAATTTGATTTTCAAAACTATAAATTTCATCAAGAAGCTTTTCAAATGTAAAGTTAAATATTGATTTAGGTTTAAAGTGACACAAGTTGGATTTCATTATATTAAAGGAAGGCAACAAGATTTTCATAATTAAATTTTTGTTCTTGGCTTTAGTTTCGAAGTAAAATGTCATTTTTTCCCCCTGCAAAGTTCTACACTTATCAGTAGAGGGCACTGTTGTAACGTGATAGAAGCGTTTTGTTGCTTTCACTAACTCCCCCAACTGCTGTTGCAGTTTGGAAAGTGTTTTTAAAAGCAATGTTCTCTGTGTAATTAAAATCAGTTCCCTGTATAATTAGCGATGGAGCCTTATTCTTTGTGGCAGAGTTTGTGGGTGGTGTTATTTTTTTTAGTCGGCTCTCTTCTGTAGCCAATGCCAAAAACTGTCGCCTATTAAAATATAGAAAGTTGTATGTGGTTTATCAGCACTAAGCAATATTGTAGATAGAATATATAAAATTATAGTATGTTTCATTTAGGTGCTCTGAGCAAATTATTTGATAGGGAACGTTTAAAATTCCTGGTTCTATCTTGAGAAATAGCAGAGTTAATGTGCCATAGTAATATCTTGTGTTCAGGTACCCTGAATAATAATAGAGGACAACGAATTCTTGCCGGGTTTTTAAAAATGTACCAGCATTAGTGTACTGCTTTAAAAAAAAATTGATCTACTTAGCAAATTCTCTGTATAATTTCTTTCTTGTGCTGCTTTAAAATCATACAATATTGATATAGATATTTAACTACTAAAATAGTGAATATTAAAGCACAATTTAAGTTATACCTCTCTTTCTTAAAGGAACATAAATGTCATATAAAATGACAGTAAATATGCATTTATTTCTTGGCTACCTTGGGAAATGTTTGGGGGCTGAGAGGTTAGAGGGAAAAATCCAAGCCTGAGTTTTTAAGTTGTCAGAGGTGTGATTCATAAAGTTGTAATTTATCCGTAAGTCCCAGAGTCCCCATAAGTAGTCTAAAGCCAAACAGAAATCTTACTTCAAATCAAATTATAGATTATTAGCTATATAATTTTCAGGAACTTTAAAAAATTTAAGTAATAATTTAATATATTTGAGATTAATTTGTTTCTCTGCTTTAGTATTTATAAAAGAAAAGAATTTGAGAATTAAGAGTCTTTATTTTTTAATCTTTAGTTGATAGATAGCCATGTGAAACTAGGGAATTAACTAGCATTTTCTGCAAGAATTTTTTTTTTTTTAACTTTATGAAATGCTCTAGTTAAGGGTCTAATTGACTGCTGGAGTTGTGTCTTAAAACAGGCCTTTATTTTCAAAGGTGAAGGAGGGCTTGCTTTGGCTTACTTTGTATATCACAGACTTTGAAAAGCACAATAGGTAATTTCATGTTAACTTATTTACTCTGACAATAAAAATGTAGGGGTAAAATCTGAAAGAGGAGTAAGATTGTTGAAGGAAGCTACCATGTAATTAAAAAAAAAAAAACCTTAGAAACGTCCTTTATGCATTAGTCACTGTAGGTGTAATTTTAGAATATTTTAGTTGAGTTGGAGTAAAGCGTGAGCTGAAAATTTATGTACACCTTAAAAAAGCTCTCTGTCACTTTTTTTTCTCCTGTTATGATGTTATGGATTTCCCTAGAGGAAGGCATTCTCATTTTGTCCCTCCCTCATATTAGTAGTCTCACACTCCAGTGCTTTCCGTGCCTTGTGAGATAGATGGGGCCAGATGTTTTGAAGTAGCCAAATAACAGAAGAAGAATATTCTAGAAGCTGTACTAGTTTCTTTTTAGGAAACTAAAATGTGTTAGGTCAATGAGAGAAAAACTTAATGCTATTTATCCATAGATCTAAAACTATTGTTTCCTTATTTCCTTTTACCAAAGTGAGAATAAAACAAGTTTTCATTTTGTTGAAACATTTGTATTGAGTACTTAGTTCCCTCTATCATCTTGGTAATAATTATCGCTGTGTTTTCCCCAGGGAGGCCATCCCGGGTTTTAGTCTAGGCCATTTGTATTCAGCAAGGTCAAGATAAGTTTTATCTCTGCAGATAAGTCAAGTGCATTAGAATCAATAGGTAATAGTAAAATGCACTGAAAATATTATTGCCAATCTCTGAATGAATTTTTAAAGCTGTGAGCTTGTCATAAAATATGCCTCTTATATTTTTATTTATTTGCATGGAGCTCAGGAGTGCAATTAATTTTACAGACATTTTAAAGAAAAGAAACTTAGGAACGGATTAAAGTAACATTTTTAGAAATCCTTAATTGCTCTGGATTTAAAGCTGTACTGATGAAGTTTCAGAGGCTAATATTTTTAAAGAAAAGAAATGCAAAAGAATAAATATTATAAGGCACTTATAAATTACAAACATAACTTGAGTTTGCTTGTTAAGATAATCATTTTTATGAAGTTGTATATATCTACCCGTGGGCTTTCCTGTGTAAGTCAGATTTCAGCTTCCGTGATTGGGGGACAGTGGTGGGCAAAAGACCTCTTACACTTATTGAGGGATGATGGTATTTCATTATTTTAGAATTTCTGTTGTAACCTAAATATATAAATAAGCTCTATGTGTCTAAAGACAAAAAGGATTTTTCATTGGTTTTTTTTTTCTTTCTTGGAGGAATACTTCAATGGCTTATATTCATGAATGTATTAAAAAATATAGATGCTAAAAAGAATATTTTGTCCTCATTTTTTTTTCCGGTCAGTTTTTTGTAGTAAACATGACCACAATCTTAGGAGAAATAGCGAGTGAATTAATTTTCTCTGGAGGCACAGATTACATGGAAAAGTTGTCCACGGATTACTTACCTACAAATATCAGCTAACTATTCAGAACACATATACTAAAGAAATTATGTATTGAACTTCAGTTCTTTTCCTTCTTCAGTATTGCTGTTAAAAAAGAAAGCCTTTCTAAACTTGATGGGTTTATCGTTTGGAATTGTGCTGTGCCTGCTTTCTTAATTTCCCCAAATGCGCTGTTTTTCCTTTGACTCTCATTTAAAAGATATCAGTTTGTAGGTTTTCCTTGTTTTAAAGGAAGCTTGCTTATCTTGGCTGTTAATTGAAATCAGGAGACTGAAGCCAGTTTTCATGTTGCTTTTAGGTATTATTTATCAGCCATTATTTATATGGTAGTAAATAAAAGACTGTGCTGTCATAACTGACCCTTCTAATTTTTTTGCCCCTTCTCTCCATACTTCATACATTGTTTATTTATTTAACCGTTTAAATTGAAGGTAATATAAACATCTGGCACCGTTTCTGGAAATTGTAACTGTTTTCTTTGAAAGTTCTTAGAAAAGATGGTCTTTGAGACTTCCATTCATTACTCTTCATAATACGGATCTATGTTTCCACCCACTTAGCTGCTTCTCTTTCTGGCTGAAGGATGACGATGTCTCCTTAACATGAGGCCGGTTTATTTCTTTGCTGGAGGAGATAGGTTGTGCTGTAACAAAGAGAAGATCCGGAGGTGTGCAGGGAGGTGTGCAGGGAGGTGTGCAGGGAAGTGTGCGGCAAGTGTGGACAACTCCGCTGGAAACGGGGCTGGGCTGGAGCGCGCAGGCATCAAGAGTGCCGCTGGCGGTCGGTGCGGAGCAGCTGGAAATAGAAGTTGACTCTCCCTTGGAAAGTCATCTCTGCGTGGTGGTCTTTAATGCAATTTTCAGAAAATTAGAGCCTGAAAAATAGAACAATGGTCCTTTTAAAATATATCTAGTTTAATGAATTTACCCCCCAAATGTCTGGTGTCTCATTACTCAAAACAGAAGAGAAAAAGGAGAAATCCTTATCTACGGACAGAAAAGTACATTACAAAAAGTGGCACTTTTTTACTTCGTGGAGAACATTTTCATTCTGCTTTAATCAGGAGGGCAACTAAGAACAAACTTGGTTTCAAAAGCAGGCAAACTTTAAAATATTCATTTTTTTTCTCCCCATAGGACTGATTTTGCTGACAGAAACGAACTCCAAGTGATAGCAATCTCATGTTACTCTTAAACTTTAAAATTTATATTTCCCAAGAAAAGAACGTTAATTTTCCCTTCTTACTTACGTTTGCCTCTTCTGTATAATAAAGGGAGACACCTAATGACGAAAAGAAAAATGTTACGTGTATATAAATTAGTGTGTGCAGGGCTTTTTCTGTTTTTCCTTTGTTCCTGAATAGTCATAAAGTAGAAGAGTCTAATAAGAGAAAGATGAGACTATTGTTTAGGGTTAATTTTCTAAAATAACATACAGTGGGTGATTTTTGTTGTTGTTGTTTTAGTTTAAAAAGATGGTTACCTGAAAACAACATGCAGGGCCTCCATTTCTAACTGTGGAGCTTATGGCCTCAACATTTAATTATGAACTGTTGTATAGGTATTTTATTTTGAATTAAATGGGTCATGTGCAGGTATTTTAAGTACAAACTGTTTTCTACAAGTTTTCCTGTTGGTTTTGTAAGAATTAAATTTGAAAGGACAACTTATTTACTGTCACAGTAGCTACCAGAATGTTGTTATGAGAAATGATTTTATTGTCTACATAGGAGAAAGAAGCAAATGGCAGTCTTATGGATTCATGTATGTGAGAGCTGTGTGCAAAATCGTGGTATTAATTGTTATGTCGCATTCTGTGTATTTGTTTTTAATTAGCTTATTTGAAAATATAAATGTATTGTCCTAAATGTCATAAAACTTATGTGGTTATTTTCTTTTATCTTTGGGGTATAGTCAAAATCTGTTGTTTTACTGAAATCTCCATCCAGGCTTTGAATTGTCTGCCACCAATTAAAACTGTTTTTTCACCTCCCCGAACAGACTGCTTAAACTTTAGAAAGTGCCTGATTCTTCTTCTGGACTTTTTTCTTGTACTGGAAATAAGACAGTGCCAAACCTATCACTTTTACTTTGATTTGCTTCCTTTATCTTTTAGCAAATCTAAATAAAACTGTCATCCTGATTTTCAAATCTGTCTTTGAACTTCCTTTACCCAAATTGCTCACTTTCCTATCTGCTCACTACCTTTCTTTTTTTTTTTTAAATTGGGATTCTACATCTGATGTTTATTTTTTACCCTGTTACTACACTTTTTGGATTTTTAAAAATATTTTTACTTTATAACTTTTATTAGTTGTTCCTGCCTTTCTATAACCACAAATTTAGTTGAGAATCTTAGAGAATAATTGAGAAAATTGTCAGTCTCCAAGAGTCTTTAAGAGTAATTAATTCTGATTTTATAAATTTTTTTAAAGATACTTGAATTTGTAACTTTAGGAATCATCAGTAGGGATCAAGGTAGTGGTAGTAAGATTGTGGGTACCTAGGAATGTTTTTTTCTTTTACATTTGAATATAGTTCAGATAATTTCTCAGTATTATAAAAGCATTGAGTAAAATAGGCAGACAACTTCTTAGTCCAGAATTGTCAACAAAAGTTAAAAAAGAAGTTGGAATTTCTTGCTCATTTCTTTATGACACGTTGAAAAAAATATTGTAAAAACTATCCATTTATTTATTCCTAAATACTTAGAATATGAATGAGAATATGCCATGGTATATTATTAGAATTTTCAAATATTCTTCTAGCAAAACAAAATATAGAAATGCTCTTCCTTTATCATTATTATCTTAGGCTAAGAGAATCTAAGAATTGCAGAGCTGAAGAGACCTATCACATTACAGCCCTTCTATCTAAAAGATAAGGCAACTGAGGCCAAGTGACTTGACCAGGGCTTAAAGGCTACTTAGTGACAGGGATAGAGATAGAATAAGGTTCCTTGGTGCGTGCGTAGTCCACTTTTTAAAAACCATGTGTGAATTCAGTGTCCCTCCCTCCCCCTGTGAGTGCCCCTTATACACTATATATATATATATATATATATATATATAGTTATGGGAAAAGTCTAGCTAGAGAGGTAGTTAATGTAGTGTAATGACAATTCAGATCTAAAATGTATTCGAGCTAATGTGTCTGTCACCTTACCTGTCATGGTTTCCTTTGAATGACTTTTATTGTACTTTCCAATATGGCGTTTATTCAGTAGATTATGAGTACATGCTGTGTGCCAGTGGCATGCCAAATGGTAGGTCACAGATAATGTGCATCTTGACCTTTCTGTGCTTTTAGTCATTTTAAAACATGACTTTCAAAAAGAATACAAGATATTTCATCCTATGGATGTATTCAGGAGCAGCTCCTGGTTTTGTGAGGCCAAAAGCTTATATAATGTTGGAAGCCTTTGTGAAGAAAGTAGTATAAAATGACAAATACGAAAACAGATTCAAAGGCCTAGCAACTGTAGAATGGATAAATAGCTTGTGGAATATTATATGGTGATGAAAATGGTGCCCAGCTGCACGTAGTGCAGAAAAATCGCTCAAACACAACTCAAGTAAAAGAAGCCAGACCCACCCAGTACTACTTCTGTTCTTAGAGGACCCTGTAGTGGATCCAGAGGGGGTGGGGGGGGAGGGTAAGAGGAGCAGCGGGGTACTGCTGAGGTTCTTCCCATGAGCTGAGTGTGTTTGGTTATGAAAATTCATCAGGCTGTATGCTTATAATATTGGTACTTTGTCTATGCATATCGTATCTTAATAAAACATTTTTAAAAATCAGATATACAACCTTAGGAGGGGCTCATGTAAGGAACCCAAAAGCTATTAGCTTCATGGTAAATCCCCCTCCATATACACCGTAATAAATAAATGTTTTAGACACATGCTGGTTTTACTATAGATGTCTCCCTGAAGCTGAAAGTTTACGAATTTATAATTTTATAAAATGTTTAATATGCCCATGTTTGGGGTTTTTTAAAGTACTGTTTTCAAAGAGTAGAATAACAAGGGGCTCTTGTTTTCTTTTCTCTTTTCACACTTTTTATTTTAAGAGGTTGTACCTTTGGTATAAAATTTTCAGCACCAATTTTAAATACTACACCGTGGTAGATAACTAATTGCAAGCTTTTCCGTGAAAGAGTTTTGGAGCTATATACTATTAATGCAAGGCAGTTGTGCATCACAGCTGGTAAGATGCTACTATGTACTCAGTACATGTTTTATTTTGTAGGGTTTTGAGTCAGAACTACTTTCAGTATATATTAAACAAAACAATGACGCTCACCCTCATTTTGTCACAAGATTAAAATGAACAGCAACAGACTTTTTTTTTAAGTTTCCAAATGACTATTTTATCAGATTGTTTGAGTAACAAGGAACTGTTTTCATTTGGAAAATGGCACAGTATTATTTTAGATGACATTTAGAAATTTTATATTAATTAAAAGCCCCAAAAATGGACTCCTTAAAGAAATACAAAATGTAACCACAGATTCTTTTAGTAAGATAATTTAGACAGTATTCGAAATAATGGGAATTGTTGTCAGGATATTCGCTTTCTTCCTCCCCCTGTTGGGTAAGTCACTTAGTCCGTCCAGTGGAGCACAGTTACTTACCTTCCTAGCTTTCAAAATACTGTTTTGATTTTGGTTTTGTTTCTTAGTCTTAATCCTATCACCCTGTATCATTAAAGGGAATGATGCATGTAAAGAAAAATACACACTCGAATATTAAACTTCATTCCTAGAATCCTTACCAGTTCTTTACATTATTCATTCCATGACACACCTGTGAATTTACAGGACAGACTATACGGAAGCCAATCCACATCTAACAGAAACAGTCTCTAGTGGTGTTATCTCTGTGAAAGAATCACAAAATGCAGTTCCATAATTCTTTTTTTAAAAAGTAACCCGGGCAGAGAAGGTAAGTAACTTATCCAGAGTTACACAGTGAATTAGGTTTAAAGTTGGAACTAGAACTCAAGCCTAAGGCTCCCTGTCAGAGCTCCTTCTGCTGCTCCACTCTGTCAGCCTGGCCTGAAAATGCTGCCTCTAGGGAAACCGTTATATTTAAACCTACAACTCACTCGATCCCGTTGGAAGGGCTCTCTAGAAATTGTGTCTTGCTCTCTCTGTTTGTAAAACATATATAAACATATATTCGATATAAAAACAAATTATTCCTAAAGTTCACGTGTTATTACAAAATTTTGTACCAAACCTGCTGTCCATTTTGTGTGTTTGAGAGACAAAAGTCTTTTGTTTATCTCCTTCCTAATTGAATTAGATCACCCTGTTTTATAACATATGGTCCTTTTAAAGGGAATTCTGGAATTCTGATATAGTGCTGACATGGAGGCATTAATTAAAGGCAGCTCTTGAAGGTTAGGACCCAGGATATCAAAATATAACTGAAGACTCTTGGGATAGACCGAAGTACTGCAACACATGGTGGGAAAACAGTGTATTAAAAGAACGAACTTTCTGAGGGAATCCTTTTGTGATGTGAATTTCTCCCCAGTTTTTCTCTTTGTCCTTCTGAGCACTGATTTTTTTGGTATTTGCAGAAAATTAGATATGCTAATATTAATAGGTTATGTAGTTTAAATAGTATTCATTTTATAGTACTCATCATCAGAAATGATGGCTGCCAAATTACAAACAGCTCAGTAAATACAGCCAAGTGATGAGTAATAAGTTGATTCTGGTAACCCTGGTGGTCAGAATAGAAATCATTCAGAAAATGCACACAGATGAGAGACTTAAAGCATGGGAAGATGTAACTTGTTCTATAGATTCTAGCTTTATCTGGGAATGTGAATGCATTTATAAGAAACTGCCCTCAAAGAAACAATGGCAGTGAGATGAACTATCATACCATCAATGTAAGAACATTCTGATACACCTTCTGTTATGACACTGTTTACTACCATCTGAAATACTCCTCAGCACTGTTGTGCAGTGTGGGGGTACTGGTCAAGATATTTTTGATTTCTCACATCTGCTAATTTCCACCAGAATTTCACCTAACCTAATATATTACATTTCAGAACAGATGATCACATTAATCAGGAAATATTTCTTGTTTTCAAATGTACAAAAATGTTTCAAGTGAATGCATTCTCCTAAATGAAGGTTTTCATCAGTTGTCCCAGTAAGAGCCTGCATAGCAGAAGGAAACAAGAACATGTCTGGTCCCGGATCCAGTCCAGAATCCCACGTCGTGCTCAGTCATCATGTCTCTTTAGTCCTTTCATCTAGAACCGGTCTTCAGGCTGTCTGTGCGTTTCGTGACCTTGAAGTTTTTGAACAGAACAAGTTAGTTACTTTGTAAGGTGTCCCTCGACTTGGGTTTGTCTGGTATTTACTCATGAGATTCAGGTTATGTATTATTGTCCCATAGCAAGTCCCACAGCAGTCCCCATTCTTCTCTAGCGTCACGCGAAGAGCCCCGTGATGTTGATTTCTCGTTCAGTGTACCTGGAGAAGATGGTGTCTGCCGGGTTTCTCCACTGTCAAGTTACTAGTTTCCAATTTGATATTGATAACTGTCTGCTGGGTAGGTGGTTGGCGAGGACGTAAATATTCTGTTTCTCAACAAATTTTACCAATTTTTTTTTTAAGATTTTATTTATTTGACGGAGAGAGAGACAGTCAGCGAGAGAGGGAACACAAGCAGGGGGAGTGGGAGAGGAAGAAGCAGGCTTCCAGCAGAGGAGCCCAATGCAGGGCTCAATCCCTGAACGCTGGGATCACGCCCTGAGCCGAAGGCAGATGCTTAACAACTGAGCCACCCAGGCACCCCTTACCAAATTTTAATATCCACGGATGATTTTTACTTGGATGAGTTATTACTGTCCTAGTTGCTGGAGGGTAAATGTCTAGTGTCATCTGTCCTCCTACATGTATTAGTTCACATTCTACTCTAAGGAAGATTTTCCATTCTCTCCTGCTTATTTATATGTATGTTTATGTCAGTTCACTTGTGGATTTTTATTTCAGTCAATATATTATCCTCCATTAATGTCATCATTTATTTTGGTGTACAAATTGCCCCTGATTTGGCCCATGCAAGCCCCTCAAGCTGTCTGCTATGCCCTTTCCTTTATTTTTATTATTTGAGCAATTCATTACTTTCTGGCCCAACAAGGTGATCTCTTTTTTGTACTTCTCAGCTCTTGTCCTGGAATCAGCCCTTCTCCAGAGCACAGGCTCCTGTTTTTTGAAGAACAGAGTTTAGAATCCAAGATCGGGACACTAGAAGATCATTGCTACTACACATGCCCTTGCTTTGAGATGCTCTTAGCAGACAGAGCTAGGAAATACATTTATGTGAATACACACACATCTGTATTTCCACAATTATTTCTCCATATGGAGTAAAAGCGTGAGTTCCTACTGATAGCTCCAAATCTAATTCAAGCACAGAGTTTATTCTTTTATTTGCTTAGTTCTAGAATGCACAGAAAGCAGCTTCAGAATTGCTAATTCTTGGCAATGTGAAAAACAAACCCACTAACTAGACTTAAGGTTTTGTTCACCGTTTTTTGTTTTGTTTTGCTTTGTTTTGTTTTCATCTTTAGCTTGAAGGTATGTAGTCAAAATTGTGTGCTCAGAAGTTGCTTGGAAGGGCTAGCAGAATGTGGCATTATGCTTCCTGGCCGCAGAGTTTCTGCTTGGGACGCTGAAAACAGCTTGGAAATAAACCTTGGTGCTACCTGCACAACATGGTGAATGCAGTTCATGCCTCTGAATGGCCCATTTACAAATGCTTTAATTGGCAAATATTACATTATTATGTATTTCACCCCTCGCACAAACCAGTGAACTGGGATTAGTTTCCTTCCCCCCTCCCCAACCTCCAGTATAGATTCGAAATGCATTTGTAATATACGTAGGTTATCTTGTTTCTATTTATATGTCAAATATGAAGGTGGTTGCAAACACTGGATGTATACTCAGGCCAGCGTCACAGTATTGCCACCATCCTTCACCCCTCCACTTGTTCCCGCCCACCTCGGCGGATTCCGCTCTATCCCTCAGGTCTTAGATTCGTTTTCTCTGTTGCGCCTCCATTTGATGATAAGTGTTTCTATTTCAAATATTTCTTTGTGTGCCTTTGATCTCGGTACTTCCCACATGGTGTCCTCTGTCCCCCAAATAATCAACCATTCCTCCCCAACGAGGACAAACATGCATATGTTCTCTCTTACTAGCAAATGCCCATCTTTTCTCTACATGGAGGCTCTGTGAGCTGAAACTTCTCATGGGTGCTTGCCTCCAGAGTATTATTTTTGATTACTTTTTATTAGTGTTTTAAGTTTGGAGAACCCTGGTTGGGCCAAATATCCTCTGTGTTGATGCTTTCAGACGAGTCAGGCACAGGTGACACAGCTGGCCACCCCTCACCTTGCACCAGCTGTTCGTCCCCTTCTGAAGGACTGGCCTCACCTGGGTCCCCTCCTGTCCCTCTTTTGTTTCTGAAGTATGTTCTTTGTTTTCTTTCTCCTACTTCTTTGCTTTTTATTACCATCCTTCCATGATCTCCTTTAATTTGCTTTTTATCCTTAATATGTAACTACAGTTGTTTCTTTCTTTACGCACAGTATGTAGTAACCAAGGAAAAGTATGGGCTTTGCATTCATAGATCTGGCTTAAAATGGGCTTTCCCACTTATTAGCTGTATGACTCTCTTAACCCCTTGCGAACTGACATTTCCTTATCAGCAAAATAAGGGTAATAATATCTCACAGGGTTGTTGTAAAGATTAAATGAAATAACATATATACATCATAGCACATAGCAGATATCCAATAAATGGTAATCCCTTTCCCATTTCCCCATCTTGCTCATTTTACTTTCACACTTATAACCCGATCTCTGCTTTCAAGTAACTTTTGTGAGTCTTATTTAGGAAGTGAAACTTATATTCATGACATTAATAAAAAATAATAGAGACTGGAGTAATCTTTATTGCACCTACTTTAAATACCTTCTTTAAGATTATCTTTACATTTTGTTTGAATGCTCTCTCTTATATAAGGGATACAAACTGGTTAAGGAAACGGAATCTAAAGCAGTTTATGGACTGATATCGTCATTAAAGGGGTTGCTAAGGAAAATGAAATTACTCGGGGGACTTGCCACTTTATGTAAAATAGTGTAGCTATGAACCGGGCTTGGAATTTTGCTTGCAAAAAACTTTTTGTGATCACACCTATCGCACAGAATCAAGAAAGGCTTTGTCCTGACAATGAAAAAAGACTCCATACTAGTAGCTCTTCCCTCTTTTTCTCTTTTCTTCTTTTTCTTTCCCCACTTCTGCTGCTTAGAGGGAAAGGAAGCAGGAGATCTGAGAGCAGAGTAGATGAAAATGCAACCGAAGACTTTGCCGGAGATAACCATGAACTGTTTAGGCAAGATGAATTGACGGCCTGTGACTGAAACAGATAAGAACCCCAGGAGTGTTTTGATGCTGAGTCATCTGAAGTCCTGAGAACAATCCTCAAGAAAGGCTTTTCCATCCAAGCGAAAATTGGGGGTGATAAAGGAAAAATTAAGGATTACAGAGGAAGGGGCGCCTGGGTGGCGCAGTCGTTAAGCGTCTGCCTTCAGCTCAGGGCGTAATCCCAGCGTTCTGGGATCGAGCCCCACATCGGGCTTCTCCGCTGGGAGCCTGCTTCTTCCTCTCCCACTCCCCCTGCTTGTGTTCCCTCTCAGCTGGCTCTCTCTCTCTGTCAAATAAATAAATAAAATCTTTAAAAAAAAAAAAGGATTACAGAAGAAGATACCTGATTGTACCTTTAGGTTATTGAAAGTCTTTGTAATTGTAATTGGCCATTTTAAACAGAACACCAATGTAAATTAGAGTTGAAAAAATGCAGCATTTTAAATCTGAGCTCTAGGTCAGAGGTTCCAGCTCTGTGCCGAGGAGCAGCCATAGCAGAATGACTTCAGGGCTTTTTTTGCTTTTTTTTTTTTTTTAAAGGAGATTTCTGGGCCCTGAGTCCATATTGTAAAATGCCCCTGCGGTCATGGTGACAGGACCCACCTTCTAGCTTAGGGTCGTTGCTCCCGGGAAAGCCTTCGCCTCTCCTCCTGGCAAGTGGTCTCCCTTGGCTTCTTCCCACAGCCCACACATCACTGCAGGTTACTCCCATCTTAAGAAAACCGTTTAAAGCCCTTTTAACTCCCATCTTCGTCAAAGCCAAGATCAACACCCCTTCTTTCTTTTACACCCAAGCTTCCCCAAAGTGCTCAAGTGCCTTTTCTTTACTTCCTCGCTCTCTTAACGTTGGCAACAGTGGTTCCAGAGTGGAGTGCACCAGGTGACTCATTGGGACTCATGTTTAACTTCCATTTATTTTTATCTAAATTTATTTTTTAAAAACTTTATTAATATTGATACATTTAACTGGTTTATATTTCATACATTTCAACGTTAATACTCTAATTCAGTTCTTCAATGTTGAGGGCTTGACTGGAGTCATTCAGCCATTTGTTTTCGGTCTGTAGCAACGTGTAACAGTTTATGTGTGCCCGGTTAGGTACGTTCGTGGATTATGTAGGTTGAACCAGATGAAATTGCCAATATTTGACAATTTTTTTACCTACAAAAGTGATGATTTCATATGGTTCAGGTAGATAATATCTAATTTTAGCTGAGCCTGCTCTCACCAAATGGAAAAGTGTCTTAAGAAGACACTCACCCTGGGGCGCCCGGGTGACTCAGTCCTTTAAGCATCTGACTTTGGCTCAGGGCATGACCTCGGAGTTCTTGGGTTGCGCCCCACGTTGGGTTCCCCATTCAGCGGGGAGCCTGCTGATCCTTCTCCCTCTGCCCCTCCCCCCTCCCATTCTCACTTTCTCTCAAATAAATAAAATTTAAAAAAAAAAGAAGACACTCATTTAAAAGGCTTTCATTGCATCCTCTGCGCTAATTTAATGCAGGCACAATTGAACACTGAGAAAGTGTCGATGCTTGTTGCATGTCTATTCCTGGTACGTGCTTGTTGTGAGCTACGTTGTATCTTCAAAGTCACCATCTAACCTGATCAGGCAAGAAATTCTCTCCCCGGATTGGAAGTTCTTAATCAAACTATTTGAATTGGGCTTCATCTCTTGCATCATTGATGTTTGAAAATGTCATCAAGCATATACTCTGCCTTGAGAGATTAGTCAATGTTAGTAGTATAAGGATGTCATTTATAACTAGAGATAGAATAATTGATGTACAAATCTATTTTTCTATATATGGAGCATATAATTGTAAAAATTTGGAGACCAGACCATTGCTTCTGCTTTTATTCAAATCTCCAATGACTTCTTAATTCCTGAATCCAGTTGACATTTTCAGAACTTTGCTTCCTATCTCTGAATTCCTCAATATTGCTGACTTTTCCCAAACTGTAGGCTTTTTTGGCTTCTCTAACAGTACTCTGCCCTCTTCTGCTTCTCCTCTGCTGCTTTTTCGCTTTTTCTCCCTCTTAAATGATAGTGTTTCTGGGGTTTCCTCTTTGGTCTCTTCAGCTCTCCACATTTGGAGGCTGATCTCAGTCATACAAATAGCTTTGGTCATAATCACAACAGGAGCAACAAAACCTAATACCCAGTAGCACTTTCTACCTGCCAGGCTCTTTTGTAAACACTTCATACACACTCATTCTATCATTACAGCGACCTGGGAAGGAAGTATATTAACCCCCCCCCTTTTTTTTAACAGATGTGAAAGCAAAGGCACAAAGAGGTTGAGTAATTTGCCCATAGTCGGAGAGCTAGGAGATGGCAGAGCCAGGATGCACAGTCAGCCTGGCTCCTCGGATCGTGCTTTTCTCCATTCGCAGATACCACTAACGTGTCCCTCTTCCTCACGCCCTCGCCTCTTTTGTGAGGTCCAGACCCACGCATGCAGTGGCTTACTGGACAACTCTCCCCCCATCCCGCCCCGTCCCATTCAGTATCTCTAACACCGGGTCAGTTATTTCTCCCGCTGGTCTGGGTCTCCCATGTCCACATCTTGGTCACCGGCCTCCATCATGTGTCTCATTTCTGGTGCTCAAAGCCTGCCAGTCTTCTCAGCTTCTTACCTTCCACACTCATCTCATCACCGTTCTCTGTTTCTTATCAATGCTACCTCCTAAATATTGAAATGATACACTTTACTGGTCCCACAGGCCCTGTTCTGATTTGGATTTCTGATTTTACAGTTGGCTTCCAATTTATAGTTTCTTCCATCCTCTATCTCCCATACTGTGCCAAAGCAGTATTTCTGAAATAGAAATCTGGTTAGCAGTCTACTTAATCCTTCACATTGTCTTGCCTTCCCAATAAAAATCAAACTGTCGGCCATGGCAGGTAAGACCAGCCTTACTTCGGTCAGTTATCCTTTGCCCTTACAGGCCCGCACCGCTGCCATTTGAATGCACCATGGTCTCTCACCTGCCCGCCTCTGTCTCCTCTGCCTCACAGCCCTCCTCTTATCTGCTTGCTGAACTTCTGTTTCCCTCTTCACATTAACTCATGTCAGGTTCCCTTTAACCTCTCCCGGCTGTCCAAGCTCGCTGGATGCTCTTAGCATCCTATTCCTATTTCCGTTGTGGTATTTTATCATACTGAACTATCTCTCCCACCAGCTAGGGAGCTCCTGTCTTTGTGGTTCAGGTTCCAACACAGTAGAGAACTCTTATCCTTTCACAGTTGGTCAGTTTAACACAGAAAAGAAGTTAAAGCAGGGAATTGTTTTTTAAAAGTCATACGTGAAAACCTTAAACACCATATTTCCAGTTAAAATACAGAAATGTACGTTCACTTGTCTTTTCAAGTGGGGTTAGGGCTGTTCAAGTCTGATTGGAATTTAACATTGCTTTTCTTGAGTAAACCACACTCTAGTGTATCGCTTGGGATCTCCAGTTTCAGTGGAGTTAGAACTTTAAAAACTTGCAAAGTAATCAGAGCAGAATCCTTCTAGATTTTAACTTCTAATCCTTCTGGTTTATTTTTTAAATCCTTGCCCATACTTAAATCAACAGACACTTCCCCCCAGTGATTAGTCTGTATTGAGTCTTTCTGAAGCATTCAATTTAGTTTTCATTAGAAACAAGTCTCTTTTTGCACTCATATTTCCTTGGTTAATATTTAATTAAGTAACCCGGCAACAGTAACCAGTACAACTGGCAAAAACGAGTTTGAGAACATCACAACTGATTTTTTTTAAAAAGATTTATTTATTTATTTGAGAGAGAGAGAGCTTGGTGGGGATGGGCAGAGGGAGAAGGAGAGAGAGAATTGCAAGTAAACTCCCCACTGAGTGGGGAGTCCAACACTGGACTTGATCTCACAGCCCTGAGATCATGACCTGAGCAGAAATTAAGAGTTGGACACTGAGCCACCCAGGTGCCCCGCACAACTGATTTTTAATAAGCACATAGCTCAACTCTTTACTCGCTGCATGCTTTGCACAGACTGGGAGTATCAGGAGATAGAGTTCAGAGCATGTTAGTTAATCTAGTGAGTCAGTTAAATGAAGGTTAACAGGTTTTTGATACAGATTACGTTATCTGCCTTTGGTTGATGGTTTTAATTGTTTTTAGCTGCTATCATAGTTTTATCCATTTTGATATATAAGAGTAAATTGTGAATCACTTTTAACCTTTCATCTTTTATGGATTTATTATTTGTATCACTACTTTCAAAAAAGACTTGAAGTGCTTATAGTAAAAGATAAAAATAAAAGTTAAATTTTATACATGCAACCATTAAAAAAATTCTGCAAATTATATCAATTTCAAAAAACTTAATGTAAGAATTCCGTTATTTTAAGTGATTGTTTGTGTGCTAACTGGGCCCTATTGTACGAACCAACCAATAAATGTATTGAAAGGCATGATTGATTCCTATAGTATACTACTTACAGAAGAAGTTAGAAAAACATTTTTTCCTAAAAATATCAGTAAGTTTTTTAAAAGTATTTTAATTCCCCTCTTTTTTCTCTTTACCCTCTTGCCTATGTTGTTGTTAGAAACTTTTTTTTTTTCCTTAAGATATTTGATTATGGCATAAGGCAGCTAATTTAAGCATCTGTTTATCACTGCCTGGCTAGACTGAATGTAAAATTTCAATTGAATTACCTCCCAAGAGAGCCTTGAGCTCTTAGGGTAAAACACATCATTTTCTCTTCTCTCCCCTGGGATTGTCAGCAGAAAGAATTCATCTAAATAGTTTACATGCATTTTGAAAATGTTGTATCTACTGGACTTAGCTTTGTTGTTTGTGGAACATTGCCAATATAAATGGAATATCTACTTTGCTTGTTAACTCAAGCACACTAGTTTTATATGGTATTACAATATGCAAATAAATTGTAACAGTGAATGACTTTTGCTGATAGTTAACTTATAACCACTTTTCATATTAACAAATAAGAGATTTTCCTCTTTTAAAAATTTAATTTCAAAACCCAGATGTTCATTCATTTAAGTCATTCATAAATTACTGTATATACAACTTTATATATTATGAAATTCATATATACATTGTAAATGCTTTTTTGCCCCCTTTCTCTGGAAGAGTTTGGATTTTCTGTGTACCTTACTGTTTCGGAAGGGCTTGATTAAGAAATAATTAAACTGAACTAAACATATCAGTCTGCAGATTCAGCGTATACTCTCTGTCAAGGACTGCAGCACGGACTCAGTGTGCATGGGTTCCTGAGCTCTTAACTTGGGGACTCTTCATTCCTTCTTCAAATACAAATTGCATGAGAAAGCACCATAATTTTCTTTTCTTTGTTCTACTTGATTGCAACATTTTTGCAAGCATCATGATGAAAAAATAGACAAAAACTCGATTGTTCTAGTTTTTCTTCTGTTATAACAACAACAAAAAAAGATTGTTTTTTAAAAGTAGCACATGGTATTTTATAATTTCTTTAAATACTTTAAAATATTAAATCTTACCCTGGTAAAAGAGAATATGTTGTCAGATTATTAAAATGAAAATATTTATCAGTTCTGTCAAATTTAGGTTGGTTATTGAAACACATTGTTTTTTTTACAAAATCCCAATAGTATACGTATCTGTCAGCCCATCAGTTGATCAGTTGTCTGTTTATCTTTACTTTGAAATCTCAAGGAGTCTGAATTGGAAATAACTTCATTATTTTAATATGTTTTATTAAAATTTGTAAATAGGCATTAAAATGCAGTCTGATTCCAGTTATAAAATAAGTAAGTCACAAATAAAAAATAAAATAAAAAAATAAAATAACAAATAAAAAACAAGTCTCAGATGAAAAGTAAAGCATAGGGAAAATACTCAGTAATATTATAATAACATTGGTGACAGATAGTAACGTACTGGTGGGAGTGAGCAGTGTGTAATATATACTCGATGAAACCCTATGCTGTACACCTGAAGCTAGCATTGTGTGCCAACTACTCCCCGGTAATAAAATAATAATAATAATAAAATAAAATACAGTCGTTAGGTATTTGAGATGAATGTCGGGAAAATTGCCTAATTGTGTGTTTCTTAAACTTGCTGTCTTTTAAGAGAATGGTGTGAAGGCCTAATTTCTGAAAGAAAGCTTTGTTATTTAATAATGGATTAGTATAGGCCTAACAGGGAGAAAAATTTTATCTATGATTTTAAATTTGGTAAGATTATCACTTAAAAGACATATTGCTGTTTATGATCAAATGCCCAGGTAGGAAGCAGGGAGGAGCTATGCGACTCTGTCCTGCGGGCGACCTGCAGGGAACCGTGCTGAGCCAGGGACTGTCACCCTTTCCCAAATGTGCCTGTCTCAGAGCCTTTTCCTCTGCGCTCCTTTCTCAGGTGGCTCTGGGCCTTCGCTCATCAATTGCCTTCCTATTGTTGGTTATATCTGTCACTTCTTTTTCTTTCCTGGAGCCGGATGTGTCCTGGTCATCTTCTGCTTTGACTGTTGCCACTTGCTTCTCATCGCTCCCCACACCTCTGCTGTTGTCCTCGCCTATCTGAAGCCATGTTTACTAAGGTTATCTTTTCCTTCCGCTCTTCCAGCTGCAGCTTCTTACCTCTGCTTTGCCCGTATCAACCTTCTATCAGCTATTCTTAATCCTTGTTAGGCTCTTTCTTATATAAATTCTCCTTCATAATTAAAGTACCATCTCTTTTTATATTTCAGTACACCCCATATCTATTTAATCATCCTTCTCAAAGGAACTTTTAAGAAAAACAGAAAGAGATGGGGTCAGTCTCCGTTACTCTCTCTTCCCCTGTCTTTAACCTGAGCTTTCACCAGCAGAGTAGGCACAAAACTCAAAATACATTTCTTCTCTCCAACTGAAATATTCTGTCCTGTATCAGTAAGGGAATTGCACATTTTTTTTAAACCTAAAATTATCCTTTCTCTTTTTTATTTTTATGTTGTCTTTCTAAAAAAGATTTTATTATTTATTTATTTATTTATTTATTTATCAGAGAAGAGAAAACACAAGCAGGGGGAGCAGCAGGCAGAGGTAGAAGCAGGCTCCCCACTGAGCAAGGTGCACCATGCGGGACTCTATCCCAGGACCCTGGGATCCTGACCTGAGCCGAAGGCAGACGCTTAACCACTGAGCCAGGCAGACGTCCCTATTTTTATGTCGTCTTAAAGTAAACTCTCCTTTGACAATTAGCTATTCTAATGAAAGCTATGGAGTATAATCTAGAGTTATAGTTACTCTCTATATTTAACTTTGGAATGTCACACATTTTAAGAACTTTACCTTCCCCCAGCAGTACACATTCTTCAGTGACATAATTACTATCCCTACTGCCAGCAGGAAATGTTAGTCCTCAAGAAACACATTTGGTCATAAAACAAATAAGAAAATGACCCCATAGAGTAGAAAATGATAATGTAGAAAAACAGAACAACCAAAAATTGTTGACTAGCATTATCTCAATGCTGCCTGGTTTCAAACACAGGTCTCTGAAGTAGAGACGAAGTCTCGTTCGTCCTAGCAAGTGCAGTGTGTTGTATGAGTGAGCCAACTCATTCCCTGGTGATGACTGCAACTGGACTATTGAAAGTAGAATAATAATTTGCTATCGGTCAGTGTTGTATTTTTTTATTATTTTTTAAAGATTTATTTATTGAGAGAGAGAGAGGGAGAAATTTAGAGCATGTGTGGCATGTGGCGGGGGGGGGGGAAGCGCAGAGGGAGAGAAAATCCCAAGCAGACTCCCCAGTGAGCTCGGAGCCCAGTACTGACCTCAGTCCCATGACCCTGAGATCATGACCTGAGCCAAAACCATGAGTCAGACGCTTAACCAACTGAGTCACCCAGGCACCCCTCGGTCAGTGTTTTAAATTGGAGTTTATTTCCTGAAAACTTATTTTCTATTTATTTATTCAGTCACTTAACATTTATTTACCACTCACTTAAAAATGTCAAAATCATCTTTGAAAACGTAATATATGTTTGTTGAATATACAAAATCAAGTACAGTTGATTCTTGAACAACACAAGGTTTGAGCCGCACAGATCTACTGATATGCTAATTTTCTTGGATGAAGACAGTACAGTACTATAAATATCTTCTGTCTTCCCTATGATTTTCTTAATGACATCTTCTTTTCTCTAAGTTACTTTAACATACAAAATAGGTGTTAATGGTTGGTTTCTGTTATTGGTAAGGCTTCCGGTCAACAGTAGGCTATTAGTAGTTAAGTTTGTGAGGAATCGGAAATTAGACACAGATTTTTGACTGTGTGGTGGTGCCCCTAACCTCCGTGTTGTTCAAGGGTCATCTGTATTTAATATGGAACTACTTTAATGTACATTTCTCTTGGAGAGTTTTTCTTGGCAGGCTAGAGGTATAGGCTAAGACTTTATTTAAATAGAAGTCCAATGATGTTTTGACCAAACTTCTTCATTTGCTGTATAGGAAGCCTTCATTGCTCCAGTAACTTTCAAACTGTATTCAAATTAGGGTCTTTTGCTCTTGAAACATTTTCTTTTTCCTTTGATGTACTTGTTTTAAGCCTCTACCTTTCTTCAAATGGTAAATTTTAAATAAGGGACAGTTTCTTTGGTGATTACTTCAGTGAGCCCTTGCCCACTGTTGTTATTGGCCCGTTAGATACCTGCCTAGAATTTTTGTGCCTTCCTTTTCAGTGATGTCAACTTTTCTGGAAATTCTCTGATGAATCTAAATTTAGATCATGTGACAGTTATTTCTCTCCTGAAGGTAGCAGACAAGTCCCACTTGTTCCTTAGACGTGGCAGGGTCCTGTCTTCGGCATTTGGAAGAGAGGTAATACTTTCTTAGAATCGGTGCGTCATGTTTCTTATTGCCGTCTTAGCCTGGCACCGGTTAACTTGTCCACCCACTTCTAATCGCTCGGGCTTTGGGTCACTACCATAGGAATCTCATTTACAGTAAAAGGGAAAAGAGGATAAAAGTGCAGGGCTCAGGGCTGCTGGTTGAGTCTTGGTAGATTGGGACCTGATTTTAACTGGAAAAAAGCAAATGCACGGGCTTTGGAGTAAGACTTGCCATCGTACACATCTTTTCACTAATTGTGCGGCTGGCACGAGTTAGAGAGCCCGTGCTTTCTCATCCTTAAAACGGGGGTGACAATACCGACTCTGTAGGGCTGACGGAAAGATAACATGAGATAATTTATTGCAGTTTCTCTGGCATTTAGTGGACATTCACAATGCTGGTGTTGCTTGAGCCCCATCCTTGCTCCTAGTTATAACGTGATAGGAATCCACAGTGTGCTTAGTAAATGCCAGCCTCAGCATGTGAAGGTAGGAATATTAAATTGGGCCAGTAACTATACTAGTAAAGGAGTAAAGATTGTACTTGGGTGGTGGAGGGGGTGGGGGGAGGGGAAGTGGAACAGGAGCACTGGGGCAAGAAGAGAAAAGGCATGGGGTTGCTGATGACAGTTCAAAGTAGGTTACATCCGTTGCTGCTAATTGGTCCCCTGCCTTAGGTTACCTAGCCCTGGAATAGAATATTGGAACTCTGTTCTATTCTGTTATGATATAAAGCTAGGTTATAATATAAAGTCTGTTTCAACCTTCCAATTTTCTAAGAAAGTAATAACAGTCCTCTGTATTGTTTTTCTCAGATCTTTTAATATTGTATTTTGGCGAATGGGTGGGAGGGGAATGAAGAGCAAAGTCAGTTCTTGCTGAAGCCTTCCTCCTTCTGGGTATGGTCCTCTAATACTATCCTGTGTCACTGCTCCCAAGGATTCTAGGGGCCAGGCAATACTAGGGGCCAGGCAAAGACGGGGCTCTTACAACATTGTATTTTAGATCGGTTCGCTTCATGAGATTCTTGACTGGCAGGCTTCAGTTCCTTGCAGCTGTAGGACTAAGGTCCCTGTTCCCAAGCAGCTGGCTGCTCAGAGGCTGCCCACATTTTTTACTACATGTTCCCTTTATCCTCAAGCCAGTAAGGGCCCATCACATTCTTTTCATGCTTTGAATCCCTGATCTTTTTCTCTCTCTTTTTAAAAGACTTGTGTGATTAAATTAGGTGTAGTGGACTAATCTCATTTTTGCATCATCATGGAAGTGATATTTCTTCATATTCACAGATACCCCTACACTCAGAGGGCGGGAGATTATATACAAGCAAGAATCATGTTTAGAGTTCTGCCTGCCACAAATCCTTTGGCTGAATAAAAAATTCAAAATTGATATTGATTTTCCTATTGCATTTTTAAAGGAATTACTCCATTATCTTAGCATTTAGAAATACAGTTGAGACACCCTGTGCCATTCTGAATCCCGATTATATTAGTATTTTTTCTCTAGCAAATTTAGATTCTTCTCTTTGTAAGCATATTTTAAAATTTTGAAATTTCTCTGTGATTTGCTTTGATGGGTCTCTCTCTCTCTCTCTCTCTCTTTTTTTTTTTTTTTTTTCCTTTTGTGCTACTAGGCCCTTGGTGGGCTCTTTTGACCCCTTCTCTGATGAAGAACCTCAGGTCTTGTGCCAGAGTGGAGAAGGAGTGGTTGCCTGGCTGCTTAGGGTTGGAGAGGCCGTACTGTAGCTGAGTCCTACTGCGTTCAACCAGTCCCCGTTTTGTTAGCCCTGTGCTCCACCTTCCCAGGGACCCAGTGCCTCTGATTCCTGAACTTTATCGTGATCAATCCTGGGCAGCAGTTGATTTATTCATTTGCATTTCTCTTTGCAGCGTTCTTTAAATATCAGCTTTTCCTTTCCCTTCAAAGTTAGATACACCCACTGATTCGCCCCTTCTCCATCTTCTAAAAACATTGACATCACCATCCACTATATTCTCCTCTCCTGTTTTCTTTATCATTGTGGATTTAACACAGTTTTAAGTTCCTTTAATAACCTTTTTTTCTTTTTGGCAGGAGGATCGGATGGGAGCAGAGATAAATCCCCCTCATTCTGCCATGTTGATCCAGAAAGGCTCCCTTCTTTGATCATTTAATCATGATGATTTAATCTTGGCTTCACTATAAAATGCCGTTTTGTGACATAGAGGACCAAATTACAACATGATTCCTTTTTAAGTCAACTAACTTGTGAATGTATACTCCAAGTACAGCAGTGTGTTAAATGGGGAGGGGGGCACTGGGCAGAAAGGACATAGTCTGTGTCCTCAGGAAGCTGTCAGTCCTGTCAGTGTTGAGGAAGAACACAAGGAGACATAAAGGAAAAAATTGGAAGGGAAAACCTAACTGTTCAACAGTAGTAATGTTATTGAACAAATTATTTATAAGATAGACTCTTGAGTGCTCATTAAATAATGTTTTTGAAAATGAATTAGGGATGTGCTCTTTATAATACGAAGTGAAAATGGGATGTAAACTCTTTAGTATGATTTCAGTTACATAGGGAAAAATATAGAAAAAGTGTAGAAAAATATTAAAAGAAAATGAAAACTCTCATATTAACAGTGATTTTTCCCCCTAGATTGCAGAATTATGGTGATTTTTAAGGAAAAAGTATCTTTTCATCTGTAATTAGGACTGCCTTTCCCCTCATTTTCTTCCATTGCCTTATTAACTAGCATCTACTTATATCTACTAGGGTATCAGCACTTTTTTATTTGCCTCCCCATTCCTTGTCTATTGAATATTTTGGAAAGGAGTAGATATATCTGTAATGGTGTAAAGCTTACACCAGTAAAATGTACTGACTAGTATAACTTAGTATGGCTGATTATAACATCACTTTTGCCTTTACCTTAAGACTTTTAATACCATAAATTTAACAACTGCTTACCATTTTTCCATGTTACTTCTTATTGTAAAAATAAGTCTTCTTTAAAAAAAAGTCAAGACTTGATGAAGTGTACAAATAGTCTTTTATAGCAATTATTGCTAAATTATACTTTTAATAGGGCATTTGTCTCAAAATCATGTTAATGAAGAAATGAACAGAATATTGTATCATTTCTTGGGGTTTTGATTGGTTTTGGTAGCTAGAATGTTATAAAAACAGGTGACTTTGTTTCCCCAAAATAAAGACATTTTTATTTCAGCAATAACATCTAGGATTTACTTAATCCACTTCCACCATTTCTTTAATATTTCAAGTTTTTATTTAAATTCTAGCCAGTTAACATATAGTGTAATATTAGTTTCAGGAGTAGAACTTAGTGATTCATCACTTACATATAACACCCAGTGCTCATCACATCACGTGCCCTCCTTAATGCCCATCACCCATTTAGCCCATCCCCCCCATCCCTCTCCCCTCCAGCAATACTCAGTTTGTTCTCTATAGTTAAGAGTCTGTCTTATGGTTTGCCTCCCTCTCTTTTTTTCTTTTCTTTCCTCAATGTTCATCTGTTTTGTTTCTTAAATTCCACATATGAATGAAATCATATGGTATTTATCTTTCTCTCATTGGCTTATTTCACTTAGCATAACGAACTCTAGTTCAATCCATGTTGCAAATGGCAGGATTTCATTCTTTTTGATGGCTGAGTGATATTCCATTGTATGTATATGTATGTATCTATAATATACATACATATATACAACATACATATAATATATACTATAATATACATGCATGTATGTACATACATATATACATATGTATATATAATATACATACAAAATATATATTATAATATATAATATAGGTATATAATATATAATATACATACATATACATACCTACATATACCACATTTTCTTTATCCATTCTTCAGTCAGTGGACATTTGGGCTCTTTCCATAATTTGGCTATTGTTGATAATGCTGTTACAAACATTGGGGTGCATGTACTGCTTCGAATCAGTATTTTACATCCTTTGCGTAAATACGTAGTAGTGCAATTTCTGGGTCGTAGGGTAGCTCTATTTTTAACTTTTTGAGGAACCTCCATACTGTTCTCCAGAGTGGCTGCACCAATTTGCACCAACAGTTTAAAGGGTTCCCCTTTCTCCACATCCACACCAACATCTGTTCTTTTCTGTGTTGTTAATTTTAGCCATTCTGACAGGTGTGAGGGTGATGTCTCATTGAGGTTTTGATTTGCATTTCCTTGATGATGAGTGATGTTGAGCATCTTCTCATGTGTCTGTTGGCCATAGGTATGTCTCCTTTGGAAAAACGTCTCCTTTGGAAAACATGTCTTTTCATGTCTTCTGCCCATTTCTTAACTGGATCAGTTTTTGGTTGTTGAGCTTGATAAGTCCTTTATAGATTTTGTATACTAGCCCTTTGTCAGATATGTCATTTGCAGATATCTTCTCCTATTCCAAAGGCTGCATTTTAGTTTCGTTGATTGTTTCCTTCGCTGTGCAGAGGCTCTATCTTGATGAGGTCCCAGTAGTTCATTTTTGCTTTTATGTATGACTACTCTTGCCAGGTGGGCGGGCTGAACAGTGAGCTGGCCAGACAACTACTATTTTGTGATTCTGAAAAGAACCAAGAAAACAAGCACAAATGTTGTGAGCCGGTATCATTGAAAACTCATATGCCCCTATCATGTGGACTGTGAAATCCAGTCTCAGAAAATAGAAAATGGAGGGCTAGGAAATAGTTTAGATTCCATGAATTACTACAAGAGAAAAACTCGTTTTATAAAAAGCATCACTCATGAAATACATTTAAGTAACAATTTTCCCAACTTTCAGGGAGATTGCATAAGGAAGGTACATCTACAAATCATAGGATATTGTTTATTTTTAAGTTACTCTGTTTCATAAAACATTTTTCTCTTTAGGATTCATATTAAAAAAATTCAGGTTTTGACTGGAACTGTGTGAATTTTTTCCTAAGTTAGCAAGAGATCATAAAAATTGTTTTAATCAACAAATTCATCACAAAATACTTCACATTTAGGATGCCATTTTAAACATTAGAAAATAATTTTCAAATTATTTTTTAAAGTCATGCTTCATTAAGTAGTAGTGTATATAAATATTTATAATTTCTTTCAGCATGGGTAAGGCAACTTTCCAGATGTTCACTTTTTTTTTTTTAACCTAGACTCATGATCTCAAAACCAGTGTGTAGGTTACACATTTAAAGTTACTAAGATCCATTGTATTTGATTATAATTTACTTATTAAGAATCCCTCATATTATAAACCTAGTTTCTTTATGAGGCTTTATTTAGGCATGTACTGTCAATGATATTATTTAAAGCTATTTGTCATGGAGTTTAAATACTGTAACACCATAATGTATATCTTTAAGATAAAAAAAAAAATACCAGAGATTTTAAAACAAACAAAAACATTCTTGGAATGTTTCCAAACCTAAGCATAGTCCATGCCACAAAAGTAAGAAGTCTTTCTTGAATGAAGTTAATTACCCACAGGGAGCATGTTGGTCACTCTTTAAAATTCTTATACAAACAAAGAAATTAATTATCCAGTATAAAAACAAGTCATACTCTTTCTGGCAAACATTCAATTAACTTTTTAGTGCTTGCTATTTAATGTTGTTTTTGACCAACCAACCATTGAAAACTACTTTCCTTTGAATTTGGGCTTGAGTGGAAAACCATGTTTGTAGCTGTTTAGATGGCCAGTTACATTTCATCAGCAACTTCTCTCTTATAGTCTTTGAATTCAATGGCTCGTTACATTTGAGACTCACTGTGAGGTTTGCATTGAGCAGTTATTCTGTGTTTGTGCTTAGCAGAGTTAATCTCTAGAATGTATTGGGAATAAAGAAATAAAAATTCTTAAATGGGTATTTAATATTAAAACATTTCAAAAATTTCCTAGTATTGAGAAAATTTTCTGCCTGATCAACTAAGGTCTGTGATAGTTAAATTTAAAAAGAAATTGGGGGGCTCGGGGTGCCTGGGTGGTTCAGTCGGTTAAGTGGCCAACTCTTGATTTCGACTTAAGTCATGATCTCAGGGTCCTCAGGTTGGGCTCCTTGTTCAGCAGGGAGTCCGCTTGAGGATTCTCTCTCCCTTTTCCCTTTCCCTTTGCCTCTCCCCCCACCCCATGTGCACACACGCGATCTCTGTCTCTCCCTCAAATAAATAGATCTTTTTAAAAACCTTTTTTTCCCCCAGAAAGTAAGTGCTTGCATTGCTCTTCTTTTTGATATTTTGACTAATAGATATCTTTTGTATTTTGGAAGGTGTATTGTGTTTGAAAGGTATTATTGGTAATTTTAACCGTTTGCTACATTGGCTTTCTTTCTCTTTGAACACACACACACACACACACACACACACCCCAAACTATTTTCTGAACCACTTGAGTGATTGCAGATATGGTGACACTTCACCCCTGTATATTTCAGGGTGTTTTTCCCCCCGCAAAAAAAACATTTCTCCTGTGTAACACACTTAGGAAGTTTAACATCAACACAATATTCTTGGCCAGTATTTAATTTTCCCCACTTTTCCCAGCAATGTTATTTGTAGCTATCTTTTTCTACCACTCAGTTCAGGATCCAGTCAAAGATCACACACTGCATTTAAGTTCTGTCTTTTTAGTCTCTGACAATCACTAAGCTTTTTTCCCTGAATCTTTTATTAATGGTGATATTATTGAAGAGCCCAGCGCAATATGGGCGTGTGTGATTGTTTCCTCATGATTAAATTCAGGTGAAAACATGGTGGCAAGGATATTTCATAGGTGGTCTTAGTTTCTTTCCAGAGTATTACATCAGGAGGCACATAATGTCAGCTCATCCAGTTTGGTTTTTTGGTAACAATCATTAAGTTAAGGTGGTGTCTGCCAGCTTTTTTTCATTGTAAAGGTACCTTTCCCCATTTGTAATTAATATGTGGTACACCAGGGGTTAGTTGAGCCTATGAGAACATTGTATTCCTCAGCCTTCATTTAGCATTAACTGATGATTCTTGCTTAAATCAGTTGTTATGATATTGGCTGTAAAATGTTGATTTCCATTGCTTTCATTTCTTCTCCATGGAAATTCCTCTGTTTCTGTCCCCCTCCCGTCTCCTTGGAAGTTATTAGACTGGACTCAGAGTTCTTTCTGTATTCAATTTGTAATCCTCTCTTTATGTCATTAAAGTTTTACATATCTTGCTGCTCTAGTTTCCCCAAAGTGAGCCAGCGAACACCCCTGAAAGCTGTCCTCTGACGTGCCCCCATCTGCTTCGCAGCACTTTCTTCCCTTCTGGAGCCACATTTCCAGGCTCACTGCACTGTCCTTCCCTTGTCTCAGCCTTGGAAGCAGCCATTTCTCATGAAGCCCCTGTTCCTTTTAGTGGGGAAATGGTAAGCAGCAAAATTTATGACTTTTAATAAGTTCGGAAGTGTTCAACTGTATTATAAATGTGTGGTTTAATATGCCTTTATCTTGGGGAGTAATTTCTTATCTATGAAGCAGGGAGGTGTTATGATTAGTTGGTATTTGAAATTACTTAGATGATCCAGAGTGTGGTGTACTGTACAATATATGTGACATTAGAATTAATTGTAGGGACGCCCGGGTGGCTCAGATGGTTAAGAGTCTGCCTTCTGCTCAGGTGGTGATCTCTGGATCCTGGTATCGAGCCCCACGCTGCCTCTGGCTCCCGGCTCAGCTGGCAGTCTGCTTCTCCCTCTGCCTCTCCCTCCTGTTCATGCTCTTTCTTTCTCTCTCCCTCTCTCTCTAAAATTAATAAATACAATACTTAAAAAATTATTTTAAAAAAGAATTAATTATAAAAGTACAATTTTCAGAGGACTACTAATATAATAAAGATGAGACTATGAATTTGAGTTTAATTATCTTTGAATTTAATTATTTTTTTTCAGGAAGGCAAAATTATTTTTTTATTTAGCATGTGTTTACTTAAGAGGTATTTATTATTGTACTAGATAGGTTCATAAGTATTAAGGTGAGTAGTACACAGATCTTACCCTTGAGGAGCTTATAATCTGAATATTCAGAGATCTGTAGTAATCAGAGATCTATATTCATTGATTTATGTCATGAGATCTTTATCCAGAGATCTGTAACGTGAGATAATTACAATAAGCATCACAAAATATTTTAAGTTGTCATGGGGATTCAGCAAATAGAGATCAGATCTGACTTCAGGTATCAGAAGAGTTTCATCGTGTGTTTGAGTGAGAGCAGAGTCCACACTACTGAGGGCCACAAAGAAGGGAAGTAGTGGAAATGGCTAAAAAGGAGATCGAAACCACCTTCAGGAGGCCTTGAATTTCAGTCTAAATTTGTTGTGAATCCAGTAGACAATAAGGGATTGTTCATTTTTGAGTAGTGTGTTTGGACATGTTCTTCAGAGCAAATGGGTGGATCTCAGTGGAGACCAGTTTGAGTGAAATGATGGGGACCCCGCAGTAAAGAGTCTTCCCTAACCAAGGAAGAGTAGGCTGTGTTTTAGTTATGCTTTGTAGTCCTAACAGAAATGAAATTAGAGGCGCCTGGGTGGCTCAGTCATTAAGCGTCTACCTTCAGTTCAGGGCGTGATCCCAGGGTCCTGGGATTGAGCCCCCCATCAGGCTCCTCCGCCGGGAGCCTGCTTCCTCCTCTCCCACTCCCCCTGCTTGTGTTCTCTCTCTTGCTGGCTGTCTCTCTGTCAAATAAATAAATAAAATCTTTAAAAACAAATGAAATTAAATCATCTTTGATAGGTTTTTTCTCTAATGTCTGTCGCCCCCATTAGAATGCACGTAAATGCCACATGAAAAGACCACGCCTGTCTTGTTCATAATTGAGTATTCTCTCCCTAGCATAGTGCCTGACACACAGTACGTATGCATCCCGTATTTGTTGAATACTTGAGCGAATTGGAGAGTCAGTAACAGGACAAAGTGAAGGGACACACAGAGGAATAGACAGACGAGCTGATTGTGCATGTGGTAGTGATGGGGAAAGCTGGAGGAAGAAGAGAGAAGGCTGAGCAGAGGCTCAGGTAGTAGACCGGATCTGTTTAGCTTTCAGTGTGGGCCTGCGTGATCTTTTTAGGAAATCTGAAATCATTGCCAGCATTTAAACCTTGGGATTTTTCTGACTTCTCTTGGAAAGCTGGAAGGTCTGGTGATCCTGGGCCTGGCTTAATTGGCTAAAGCCAAACAGAAGCAGGCTTTCCACACTTGGCGTTGCCTGTGCCGACCCCAGCTCACTGCAGTTCCCTCCCCTCCCAGTAGCTCCTCTGGGACTTGCCATTTCTCATTTCACCTCCCTTGCACTGTCCTTTTGCTTGTGCCTTCCTTGGTTTTGTTTTTTTGGTACAGTTAAGAGGAGAAGAGAAATATTTCTTATATCCATGTCTTTTAAAAGTGAAAAAAAAAAAAAAAAAAGAACGAAAGGCTCTGCGTTCCAAGAAGGATGAGAGCATCTTCCTTTGTGGGTGTGAAGAGTATTCTTAGTCTTTAATACACAAATAAAATGTGTCTGTATTGAAAGAATGCAACCCAAGGGGCTGTTCATGAAACTGACCCCAGAGACTTCCCCTGTAAGCATTAGAGCGGGAGAGCCCTGAGATGCCCTGGACAGAAGCTGACAACGGTCCGATGAAGTGATGGACAGGAGAGAAAACAGCTGGCCGAGTGCCGCCTCTAACAGAAACAGGAGAGTCAAGAGAAGCGTGTGCTTTTGGGGGAGCCAATGATTTTGACTTTTGAATTTTTGCATTTTAACTAATTTTAATTCAAATAAATGATTGGTTAAGTGTTTTCTCTCTTTTGGCCCTAGTCAGTTTATTTTCATACACAATGACAATGTAAGTAGTGCTTGCGATCCAGCTGTGTTGACATTTTGAGTGCAGTTAGCAAGGGTTTAGTAGCTAGAGACTTCGGTGTTACAGTCTGTTCCTGAGTATTTTCTATGACATTTACGACTCAAAGGGTAAAAATACTGCAAGGCAGTAACATTCCTTTAGGAATTTAAAATTAGGCAAAAATTCTACCTTATATAGTTGTGTTTGTAAAAAGAGGTGGTAAATGCACCAATTTGAGGCAGAAAGTTAGATTCCAAAAGCTTTTTGACAACTGCCAACCAGGCCAAAGGCGGTGTCCTAGCATGTGACTTAAGCGAAATGCTTCGGGAGCGGTCGAGGCGCTCGGAGAGTAGGAGCTGGTGCTAGGAAAACGCGTCTTTTGTGGCTTGAGTGCTTTAGGATATGTAGGTGAGGTCTCTTGTCTTGTCCCCTCGCCTTTCCCCTAACGTTGCCTTCAGTGTTTCCTACTGAAGTGACTGCTTCATAGGGTCCTATCTTGAATTTCAATACTGGATGGTAACATTCCTGTTAATTATCGGAACACCATCCTAACCAAGAAGTAGAACAAATAAGGTAGGTGAAAAGCCCATATTTAACCAGAACAAGATTGCGGTATAGAATATCCACTCTGGGGGCGCCTGGGTGGCACAGCGGTTAAGCGTCTGCCTTCGGCTCAGGGCGTGATCCCGGCGTTATGGGATCGAGCCCCACATCAGGCTCCTCTGCTGTGAGCCTGCTTCTTCCTCTCCCACTTCCCCTGCTTGTGTTCCCTCTTTGGCTGGCTGTCTCTATCTCTGTCAAATAAATAAATAAAATCTTCAAAAAAAAAAAAAAAAGAATATCCACTCTGACCTAGCTCTCAGAAACCGGTGGTAACTACAGCTACGTGAGTCTTATTCAAAAGAAAAACCTTACATTTGATCAGAGAAGGGGTCCACTTGCTGATTAAGATTGTACGCTGAAGCGCTCTTCTTTCAGAGTTAAACTTTGAATTTGAAAAAATAAAACAGTAAAATATAGAAAGATTTAGAAAGGTGCCTGTTTTATGAAAGATTAAGATTTCCTGGTGATTTGCTCTATGGAACCAGTGCCGTATGAACAAAGACATCGTGCTCTGTTGGTCCTTTGTAGCCTCTTGACCCGCTTAACCAAACAGCCTGTTTCTTATCTAAGGCTCCATAGGTGAACATGAGCCCTTCCGTGAGTCTTTCCTTTCTCCCGTGCATTTTGGGCTGAAACTTAGGTGACTCTTGTTGTGTGAGCAGTGTTCTTGTGGCCAGCTGATTTAGCTTCCTGTAGACTTGAGTCGCTTGAATAACTTTGAGCGGTTTTTGTAGAATCAAACCCAGGTTCTGGCACATGCAGAGTACCAGCAGTGGACACAGAATCTCCCCGAGTCCACAGGCCAGGCACACTCACATCTCCATTTGTTGCGTTGTTGTCTCCGACCTTCAGAGCACCCGTGGACCAACAGCCCTGCGGAAGGTACTGCAGAATTGTCGTGCCAGGGAGATCGCTTTGATCCAGCAGTTTCCAAAATGGGAGGTACTGGCAAGCGGGGTAATTTTGGGTAACAAACAGATGAGCATTTCAGTTTTTTAATTTTAATGTATGTTAGAAAAATGTATTTAACACAAGGGTAAGGTGGGTGTGTCAGTGTAAAATTAGCTGAATATTAAGAGAAATAAAGGAATGTTAATTCAGACGTTATGCCAATACTGCAAAAAAAAAAAATTAGAAAGGTAATACGCAAATGCCAGAAATTTGGGAAATCCTGATGTAGTTGAACCACAGGCAAAAAAATGAAAAGTGAAATGACTTTCCCAAAGTTAGAGGTGTGATCTGTAATCGAGCTTTATAGCTGACCCACTGTCCTGTCCACTCTGTCACATTGTCTTCTGTTCTCTGCTTATACCTCAGGAAGAAAATCTACAGTAAGTCACTTAGTACTGTGTTCGTTTAAGTGCTGCTGTTTCAGACTAGTTTTCTGTTCCCCATCCTTGCTACATGTTGTGGTACCCTGCTCTGCTCTACTGTTTAAAAGGAAAAAATAGATTGCTACCAGCCTTAACCCCTAGCACTTGGGAAGGAAAGTTCCTGTGCCTGTCTTCACCCTACTGCCTCCTTCTCTTTGTCCAGAATGTGCAGTATGTTAATTATTTTTGCTAGTGTGGTAACTGCGTAGGTGGTTGTTTACATTTTTTGTTACTTTAGGGAGCATAGGATTTTCTCAGAGCTGAGGACCTTGAGTTTATCGTTGGCTTGCTTTCCAAAAGGGTTAAAAGGCTACATAAAAAATAATAATAATAAACCAAATTGTATTAATTAAGGGTAGGGTTAAGCTGCGGTAATTAAAAGGCCAAATAAAACAGTGGCTTAAATGAGACAAGGGTCTGATTCCCCAGTGGACACTGAGGCTGGTGTAGGCTTGCAGGACAGCTGTCCTCCGTGGAGGACTGCAGGGACTCCGTTCTGGCCCGTCTTGCTCAGCAGTCCCTCGGAGAACTGACCCAGTCTTCATGGTGGAAGCTGAGTGACTGCCAGCTGGGTGTCCCCAAATCCAGAGAGGCTTATTTGTCACTTGGAGATCATTCAGAGCTAACCCGCTTCCATGCGTACCCACTCGAGCCCTACTTAGTCACGTGGCCATAGCTAGCTTTAAGGAAGGCTGTGGAATGAACTCCCTAGCTGGACAACCACAGGTGCCCAGGGTGAAGGCAAGAAACGGATTGTAAGGGACAACCGGAGCAGTCCCATGTTCATCTTTTTAGTATACACACATCCCAGGTGAGTGTTCTCATGAAGGAGAAGGTTCTCTGTCTTTGTTCGAGAGCCCATATTATAATAGCGTAGACCTGTGAAAGGTTTTTGGCCAGAGGGCGGAATGAGCAGGTATGTATTTTAGAAACAGCACTTACAGCAGTGTAGAGGTGGGAGCAAAGCTGGGAAAGACTCAGGACAGAAGCTAATAAAGTGGGTTCTGTAATCATCAGCACAAGTTGGTGCAGACTTAAACTCACTGCAGAAGGAGTAGAAAGAAGGGGATCGGTTCCAGAGGTATTGAGGCATCAGCAATAACACTGATGTACAGAGTAGTGTATAGACTCTGCCTTGTGCCCACACATAAACTGAATTCCCCACCAAAGCCTTTCTTCAGCATTTCCAACCTGCTTTCACTCTGCTGGTCCCTTTCTTCCCTGTCCCCTCTGTGTTTAAGTAGACAGATACTCCCCCCCCCCCCCCCAAGCAGGGGCCACTAACTCAAATGCCTTCCAGAATGAAATGAATGAAAACAATTAAGGGGCCTGGGGGTGGGCGAAGGAACCTTTGACTGAAGAGTGCTTTTTCTATCTAAAGTGCAGCCTATATTGCCAGGTTTTTCAGTTTTAAAAATAGAAACTGGAAATTCAGATTATTCATTGAAATCTACCGATGTTTAAATGTCGGTTGCTTTAAATTCTGACCATAGTTCTTGCGTGGGATGGCTGTGAAGATAAAACGGGTTAGTAAATACAAAGGTCTGAGAAGAGTGCCAACATGTTGTAAGCGTCTTCTGTCACTAGCCAGCATCATCACTGTCTTCGTCCCCACCTTCTGTCCACCTTCTGTCCGTCCACATCCGTGTTACCGAGAGCTGCTGGAGGAAAAACAACGGAGCTCTTTCTCGCTAAAGCGTCCCTCTTCCTCCGTGCTGCCAGAGTCACAAAGCACATAATGAGCCAGGCTAATATCAAACATTTTTCAAGCCACAGGACCCTTCCTTCCACCAGTGCTTACCTGGAAACCCTCTCTGTAGGGGAGATTAATTTAGCTCTGCTCTGTTTGAAGTGGTTTTGGAGAGTTGAACAGAGCAGCGGTTCTCAAACTTCAGCTTGCTGCGAATCCCTCAGGAGGCTTAGTAAAGCACAGATTTCTGGGCCCTAACCCCAGAGTTTCTGAGGTAGTGTGCATCTGGGATGGGCCTCAGAATTTTTATTTCTAACCGGTGCCCAAGCGCCACGGCCGCCGCTGCTATTTCAGGGGGTGCGGGGAACCACCGTTGAGAACTCCTGGGCTAGAGGTTACAGTTCTATGTATCAAAGACTTGCTTTGAAAGAAAAAGAACCTGAGGAGGATTGTCACTTCCCCGCCCGAGGGGGGCGCTTCCTTCCTCCTTGCAGGCCTGTGGTCTGGAAGGGGTTTGGTGGTCCAGACCCAGTGTGAGGAAGACCGGCAGGCAGCATTCGCATCGCCTGGAGCTTTCTGTGTATACCAGTTCCTGAGCCCCCTTCTAGACCTATTGACTCAGACTCTCTTGGGCACCCACGATCTGTCTTTTTAAATCTCTCTGGTTGATTCTTATACATGCGGAAGTTTGAGAACCACTGGCCCTACTCCGAAGCTGGGGACAGCCTTAGACACTCCCCATGGCTAGAACTGTTCGCTACTCTCAGGACTTGACCTCCACCACTGACTACCCCTCTGAGCAGCCCTTCTGCGAAATGAAAGGCCCTGCTTCTAACAGAAGCTTCCACGGCCTTCACTCCGCCAGTATCACTGGATAAACGGCCGCACCAGCTAACAGCTTAATTTCAAAAGTGGTGCAAGTTACAGGATATAAGATGGGTGGATGAGCCATTTGTTATGTAGGAAGGATGACGAATTGAATTTTAGAAATAGTATTTGTGGTTGATGGTCATAAATCCAGGGCAAAAGCAAACTCACATTGTCCAATGTATTAGACTATTAAACACTATTAGTCTGCTGAGTATGCCAGATTCTTTTGTGGCCCCCATTTAATTCTCATAACAACGAAGAGAATTACCGTTGTAAAGTAGAATTTGCAGAAGAGGAACCAGCTAGGAATTGGCAGAGCCAGGATTTGAACCTGGGTCTGTATGACACTAAAACCTATACCCTCCACTCCATGGTAGTAAGTATTTCCCTGACCTCTTAGAGCCCTTTAATCTCCTCCTTATAGTGAGCACTTAAAATTTGTAAACGCCAAATTTTTCCTGCTTTATTTAGCTAGGAAGTGTCTAATAAAAATATACTGTATAGTATGATGTATAGCAAATAAGCAACACTACTGCAGTATAAAAACTGCTAAATATCAGGGCTTTCGAAATTAATTCTGTACCTTCTAAACTTTAAACAGATTTAATTTTGAGTATTAAACTAAAATTAATTTTTCAGGGACATTAACACAACTACTAACCAAAAGCTAGAAATAATTTGGTGAAATTCTGAACTGAATTTAAATATTTAATTGTATGCAGAATCATGAACCAGGCCAAAATCTTTAAAAAGTATATCAGTAAGTTCAAACCAGAAGTCTACATACTTTCTTAAGTTGTCGAATAAGAACAAAACTGGGGCAAATAGTGTCTGACCCAAAATGATATTTTACTTGCTACGTAGAGCTCCTGATCTTGATAAGATAGCCGGTTGACTTTAGCTTTAAGTATCTTTGATTTTTTTTTTTATTATTTCCCACAGCCGCAGTGCTAAATGATATATGATATGTTTCGGGGGTTTGATATGGTATTTTGACTTTGGTTCCATGAATTTGAGTAAAAAGACAGATTTGAAAGTTTAGTCTTACTACGTAGATCTTTCTAAGAAAGTGTTTTGATGGAAAATGTGTGTTAATTGTTGATATGATCAAAACACGTTTCCATAGAAAATAGAAATCATAATAAGCAAATGTAGGGAAAGGCTTGAATGTTCAAATCCATGAGTCATTTTGATTATCTTGAGTTGGTACATGAAATCTGGCCTAATCTGGAATGGTAATTTCTCTCATTGAAGAAAGTAAATTTAGATTTTTAAAAGAAAATACTTACATTACTGAATTTATTTGTAAACAAAAATGACGTTTTCTTGAATTTCGCAGAAGACATCGATTCTTTCTCTGCCAACTGACAGAGAAGTAGATGCAAAATAAAATAATGTATTTTAACAGATGCCTTTGTTGTACTTAGTGTGAGTACGGACCTAACACAATATTATTCTATGAAACTACTACAGTATAGCGTTTAGCTTGATTTTGTAGATTTTAGGGGCTGGCAACAGCAGGACATTTACCAGAAGTTGCAAACGAGTTAGGGCATGGGGTATAATTTTCATTCATCCCGCAAATATGTTTAGTTTGACTCACACAGTGTATTTTAAAAATTTTTTCTTTCATTGCCAACATTTTTAAATTGGATAAATTTTATATACCGAGCAACTCGTTTTTAGATCTTCCCTTAAAAGCCGAAAGATTTGGGAACATTCAGCTTCTATTCCAGTAATGAACACAATTATCTAGAGTTGAGACTTGCCCTCTCTCGTTTGCTCAGTGGCCAGGACTCCTTTCTGTAACACATCCAGCTGGCTCTCCTTCTTGCTCTCTTTCTGCTGCTTGCTTCTGCTTCTTGACTACATGTGTCTGGTCCCCGAGGGCATTGGGGTTGGGACCCATGCTGCCACAAGGAGTCACATTCACCTTAGTAATTTTGTCATCTAGAATTCTGAAATCCTAATTATTAATGATTTATTTATTATTTACATGTACATTTGTTTGGGGAGAAATTTTTTAATATTAATAGAAAACATATTGTGCTCATTATCTCATCGTTCAGGAAACCCGTCTTTGAGGAATTGAAGTGGAAAAATAAACAGCCAGTAGATACAATAAAATGTGAACTTGGCACTATCTATGATAACTAAACCAAGTCAATTAGGAGAAAAAATCTTAAATGGTAATTTTTCTGAGTAAGGAATAACATGGTGTAGTGAAAGCAACAACAGTTTAGGATTTTTTGTCCTGGGACCAGCTACATGTCTGGTTTTATAATTTCAGTACCTTCAGTTGATCTTGATTTTATCTGCAAAATTAAGACCCAATGACCTAACCCTGCCAGGTATGAATGCTACCGTTTCCTTAATTTCTGGAAATATATAGCGAGTCTGAAGGTAGAAACTTTCAGAAATCTTTGGGAATTGGCACGTCTGCCAGTCAGAAGCTTTAGCAAACAATAGCGTTAATACAGATAGATCAGTTCACATCTTCCTCCAAATCCACATGCAGCCCAACAGTTCTAGCCGGCGGCCGCATCCGGCAGCCCAGGTCCTCTGTGGCTGTGGGAGTACTCTCTGGGGAGTAAGCTGCGTCCACGGTGCTTTTCTTTTTCTTTCTGCATTGGGTCCCAGGATGTCCTCTGCTAGTTTTTTTGTTTTGTTTTGTTTTTTCACCTATCAGGTTTTTAGATAAAAATGAAATAAGAGTGAAGGACAGATTTCTTTAGAACGCCGGAATAAGATGAGGACGTCCCACAGCAGCCACATCACCTCTTTGTCCCTGTTTGCTCCAGGCAATTCCTGGTATCCTGTTTCTACCTCTTTATCTAATAAATAATGGAAGTAGAGAAATCAGAAGCATGCTCCCACTTCTAAAAGGTGGCTGCCCCATTTAGGCCATAGTATTTTAATATTAGTATTTCAAATCCTTTTTGATGAGGAGCTCCCCACCAATGTACAAGCGAGCCTGTGTGTCTGTGCACATCTTCTCCAGCATCATTGCTAGCCTCTGTCTCCCGGACAGTAGTCCCTCCTGCCTCAGGAAACACTGCTTCCCACTGTGCCAGAGACAGTCTTCAGATCATCCCATTGGTGAATCATGGCAGTGCTGAAAGTGGGACAGCTAGCGTGGCATGGTGAGAAGTACACCGCATCTCCTGTGAAGTGTTCTTGCCAAATAGATTGAACTTGAGTGTGATCAAGACTTCAGATCCAGCCTCAAGCTTATAGGAAGCATAGAGGATAGAGGAGCAAGTGGAACGGTACCACGAGGATGGGAATGTGATATTCTGCTAAACAAATGACCCAGCAAATTAATGGCGTAAAAAGGAGAGGGCAGGGAACTGTTACTGCTTGACAGAGACTTACGTGACAGTGCAGCTAATTGCCCCGTGTGATTCTATTTTAGATGCCGACTCCAAGAAACCAAATATAAAAAGACTTTTTTTTTCAATTTTTGAGGAAACTTGGATATGAACTGTGTATTAAAATTCTTATTAATTTTGCTTGGCGTGATAATGGCAGTGTGGTTATACATATTCTTTAAAAGTCTTTTAAAGATAGGTGCAGACGTGTTTGCTGGTGAAATAATATGATGTCTGCGATTTGTGTTAAGATGGGCAAGGGGCAAAAGAGAGAGATGGTTGGTTCTTTATCCTTCAGGTCTCAGTTTCTGCTCTCTCCTTGGGGGGTCCTTGGCCAGAGTTTGCTCCACCCCACTAATTTCAGTCATGCTTATTTCACAGCATTTATCATAAGCTGTAATTAAGTATCTTTGTCTATTTATTTGCTGTCTTTCTTATGACCCCAGACTCTAGACTTGAGAAGACCAGGGACTACCTCTGGTCACCACTGTATACTCAGGACCTCGCACACCATATGGCACGTGGTAGGCTTTCAGAAAATACGTATATAGAAAAATAATAATAAGTGACGGAAAATCTGATTTCCTATCACGTTTGCATTTTACTGTTGTCAAATTTGGACTTGCACTGTAAATTGTTATCATCTCTTGTAAATGCCTGAAGCTTCTTTGCTTACCTTCGTTTGGCAGGAGACAGGGGAGACAGTAAATGCTGCCTAAACTTTTGTACTTGAGAACTCAAGTATGAGATAAATATGGACATCTTAAATAGTAGCTTCTTTAATCATTGGTGCTTTGTTACTAGTATTGACGGTAGAGTGAAAACCTTATTGTTACATCACTGACCCATTAGGCCTTTCCTCATGTGCAGTAAACACATACTTAACAGCATGTACCTGTTGTTCCTGGATGCTTGCACACGTTTTCCCTGCTCCTTAGTGCTTTCCTGAAAAACCTGTTGCTCTTACCTTTGCTCTTACTTTCCAGCAGGTGCATGAATCCTGGTTAGAGTTTAGGATGAGGACTTTTGAGGCTGCTGAAGAACTGTGCCTTCCTGAGTTTAGTAAGGCCATGGAGCTTTTAAAGCCCCAGTCTCCTTTAGAGTCTGCATGGTCCTTCAATCTGTCCTATTTGTTGTGTCAAAATGTATGAATGGGGGATGGCTGGTGGCTCAGTCAGTGAAGCATCTGCCTTCAGCTCAGGTCATGATCCCAGGGTCCTGGGATCAAGCCCTGCATCAGGCTCCCTGCTTGGCGGGGAGTCTGCTTTCCCTCTCCTCCCACTGCTTGTGCACTCTCTCTCTCTCTCCATCAAATAAATAAATATTAAAAAAAAATAATAATAAGTGAATGGTTTGTAAATTGTTTCAATATAGTTCTTTCACTTAATCCAAAAATGTTTAGTTTGGATGTGACCCAACAGGAATTGTTAAGGTACTATACAAAATAGAAACTTCACTTTGAGTCAGCTAGATATTTTCCTTTATAAATACATTATTACATTATGTCTTTGTCTTATTTTTTAATATTTTCTCTTTTTTTAAGATTTTTATTTATTTATTTGACAGAGAGAGAGGCAGTGAGAGAGGGAACACAAGCAGGGGGATTGGGAGAGGAAGAAGCAGGCTTCCCGCTGAGCAGGGAGCCCGATCCGGGGCTTGATCCCAGAACACTGGGATCACGCCCTGAGCCGAAGGCAGACACTTAACGACTGAGCCACCCAGGCGTGCCAACATTATGTCTTTGTCTTAATCTTCTTCAGTTATTAATACAGGTATTCCTATTTTGACCATGTTTTTAAGTTGCATACACATGTAGAAACTAAAGTGTGGATTATTCAAAAAATTTTAGAAAGTTTTTTTATGGAAAACCTCAATCATATAAAAAAGTAGAATAGTGTAATAAAAAGCTTCACGTACCCATCACTCAGCTTCAACCCATCCACCTCATATGTAGATCTTAGCTGTAAGATGTGACAAATATAAGAAGTCAGTCAATTTTAAGAATATAAGAATTGAGGGCGCCTGGGTGGCTCAGTCAGTTAGGTCATAATCTCAGGGTCCCGGGTCCAAGCCCCGCATCACATTGGGCTCCCTGCTCAGCAGGGAGCCTGCTTCTCTCTCTTCCTCTGCATACCGCTCCCCCTGCTTGTGCTCTCACTCTCTCTGTCAGATAAATAAATAAAATCTTAAAAAAAAAAAAAAAGAATATAAGAACTGAATTCTAAAACGATGTCAGTACATCTATCGATATACTTAGGTATCTCAGTCATAGTAGGGTTTGTTTTAATAACTAATACCATGTATGGTACACACTTTCCTGTTTAACATAACTTTCCAGATAACTAAACTTACAAGACTTGTAAGGCATGTTTTTCTAAACCAGTGAGATTTTAAAATTAAAGTTTGTGCATTTTGTTTGTAAATCAAATCGCAGTGTAACTGCTCTAGCGTAATTTCTTATTTAAAGGAATTTTTTTTTTTTAAACTCAGTTCTATTTTTGTGTTTATAGATTTGAGCTGTCCTGCATCTTGTTGCCTTAAACCAACCCAGGAGTGTATGTAGCTTTCTTCTTCCAAAAAAATTTTGCTTACTATTTGAGGCATATTCTTTATCTTAAAACATAATAAAGTGTTGAAATAAGTTAATTGGCTGACAGAAAGTAACTTAATTGGATTTATACTCATTTCTCTAATTCTCTCGAGTAGCACAGGCAGTATGTTGTGTCCTAGAAAGAACTCAAGCTTTGGAATGGTGGGGAGCTGGGGTCGAAGGGTCGCCACTGCTCACTGTAAGTGCTTGAGCAGCAGGTATTTGTTGCGTACCCGACCTATGTGCTCAACGCGCGAGGGGGAGACACATCAGTAAACAAAACAAACACGGCTCTTCCCCTAGTGGTACCACACTTCGCTTGGGGAGACGGGCCATATAAAAAGTAACTAAAATAATATTTGATAAAATTTCAGATAGCAGTAGGTGCTGTGAGAAAAAGAAAGCAAGGAAGGGAAGAGAGTGAGGGCGAGGAGTCCAGAGAGGAGCTCCTTTTGAGGGAGTGGTCAGGTCCTCGGAGCAAACCTAATGAAGACATTCACGTGGATGTCTTTTTTCCTTCAACCTTGCAGATACCTTAGGTAAAGCTGTTTGAAGCAGAGGGTGCGGCAGGTACACCTGTGCCCCCACAGAAACAAGCTTTGCCCTTTCTAGGAATAACAAGGCAGTCTGTGGCAGAGCAGAGCCTGGAGTGAGTGGAAGGAAACAGATGTGGGGGGTTGATGAATGTGAGAAGCAGGCAGGAGCCAGTTCATACAGGGCCTGTGGCAACAGTGTGGAGTAGAGTCTGGATCTGTTCTCGTCTGAAAGGAGTTTTGATCAAGCGAGTGGCATGATCTCATCTATATTTTAACAAGATCACCTTGGATGCTATTTGGGGACCAGAAGGTAGGGGTCACGTTGGGAGGCTGTTAGCAGGCATGGGGGAAAGTTAGTTCACACTCAGAGGTGGCAGCGGAAGGGCTGACAGGTAGATTTGCTAATGGATCGGATATGGGGTATGAGGAAAAGGGCCACCTTGGAAGCCAGTGAAGGAGGAAGGCAACTAAGAAGGAAATACTTTTGAGAAGTTATGGAAGATGAAGACTGAAAATAGACTGTTGACAAGACCCTGACAAGAGCGATTTCGATGAAGGGTTGGGAATGAAAGTCTGATTGGAAGACGCTGGAGAGAGAACAGGAGGCAAGGAAGCAGAGACAAGGAGAGATGATTTCAGAGCATTTATTAAACATAATAAAGAGTAGACACTTGGGAAAGTAGCTAGGTCAAGGGAAGTTTTTTATTTGTTTTGTTTTGCTTTTAGGATTGGAGATAGTACATCCTGGGTGTATACTAATGGGAAAGTCCTGGTCGAGAGGAGTCAGTTGATGGTTAAGACAGAGGGTAAGTGGAGGAGTAAAGTCTTTGAGTAAATTGGCAGATTTGGGAACAAGAGGTAGTTCTGGTTGCTTCTGCTGGTAGGATGAGCGAAATAAGAGGCATTTAAGGACTGAGAAGGAAGGAAGGAGAAGGGGGTGTTGAAAGTTGGAATAGGGAGGAGAAGTATGAAATAGTCTTTAAGAAAGATGGGAGAGAGGGGCGCCTGAGTGGCTCAGTCGGTCAAGCATCCGCCTCTTGATTTCGGCTCAGGTCATGATCTTAGGGTTGTGAAATTGAGCCCCATGTTGGGCTTCATGCTGGGCGTGGAACCTGCTTGGGTTTTCTCTCTCCCTTCTGCCCCTCTCTCCCCTCTTTCTCTCTCTCTTTCTTTCTCTCTCGGAAGGAAGAAGAGAGGAGGGAAGAGGGGAAGGGTGGGGAGGGACAGAAAGAAGAAAAGAAAGAAAGACCGGAGAGAGGGTTACCAGGCAGTGCTGGAGGCCTATTTAAAATACATGTTTCTTTGTTCGGAGAGAGTCCAGCCAGAGTTAGCTGGCTGGGTAGAGGCCTAGAGTAAGTGAAGAGTTGAGTTCACTGGGATTGGCATTGGGCCAGTTAAGTGTGATGATGGAAAAGAGGAGCAAGACACTTGAGAGACCGCAAGACTGATTCAGAGTTGGCCTGTGGTGTCTAACCTAGGAAAAGAGGGAGATAAGAACATGAGGGAGGACTGGACACTGAATATGTAGTAAGGTCAGATTCCGTGATTTTCCTCCCATTACAGATGAGGAAACAAAAGCACAGGGAGGTAAGGCACTGTGCCCACCGGTGAGGGCTGACGTGGGAATTCAAAACTTGGCATCTGGCCTTCGAAACCATTACATTATATTGCCTGGGTTCGCTAGAGTAGAGGTGGAGAGCACAGGAAGCCAGGTACTGACGATGACTGCTACAAGCAAGAGTAGCAAGTGGGATTACCTCGTGCCATGTGCTTCAGAGGAACTGTGGAAGAAGGGCAGGAGGAGCGGGTAGTCTAGAAGCAAAACTAGGAGCAAAGTGGAATTTACCTCACCTTGGACACTTTGGTGTGTAGCGTATGGGAGAAAACCATGGCTCCGGTTGAGAGGGCTGTGATAGAAGTAGTATCCTAAGAGATCTAACAAAGGCGAAGGAAGCATTTGGAGAAAACCCTGGGCACATAGGAGATTCTGCTAAATGATAGATTGAGAGTTTCAGAGGGCACAGAGTCTGGGCAAGATGGGAGACCGAGTCAGACTAGGGGCTGGAAAAATACAGGGATCAGCATCCAGGTGGTGATGGATGGGTAGCCTGGGTGGTTTAGCCTCTGGAGGACAGATGACTGAGGTCATAGGGGATGTCAAGTATATGATATCCATCTTGATTTTCTCTTAGAGGGAGGTGATAATCTGCTTTACTCTAGGCTCCTTCTGGTTTGGTCTCTTCTGCAGTGTGTGGCGGTGAGGTGGACAGTGTGGAGCCCAGGGGAGCCGAGGACTCGGTAGTCCTTGCTTCCATCTTGCAGAGGGTGCTGTCCTGGTGTTACTTAAATAACTGTACTTGGAAGCAAGTCATGTGGCCTATCCAGGCGTCAGTGTTTTCACTTGTAAAATAGAAAGTCCAGTCTTGCAGTTATTTAAGATTTAGAAATAATGTGTATATAGATCCCCAGTAGGGGCTGGGCTTATAGTGGATGCTTAATGACATTTTTCCCCGTGTAGGTACTTAGAAAAATATTTTATACATTTCTAGTCCTTTGCTCATATTTTGTGATCGTTCATTCATTGTTGCTGTTATCCTCAAGAAATAGACACACGTGCACACGTGCGGTTTATTTGCTGGGTTTTCTCCCCAACTAGATGAATGCTGTGTGAACTGTGTGATCCCAATCTTTGTTTATAATGTTGAGCTTCTCATGCTGTCCATTTTGTTCCGAGATATAAATGATAAAATGTATTTCTAGCCATCTTATACCAAATAAAGTCATATTGATTTTTTGCCTAGCATATAATGAAATAGAAAATAATCTCCTGGTGTCTATTCTGTATTATTCACAGAAACAATTTCTAAAGAACAGGTCTGCGTTTGTACAATATAAATGCCTTATCTTGTTTACTCGATAGAAACTAGCATTTTTTAAGTCAGAATGGAGATAAGAACCTGAGTTAATTGTTGTCCTTCTTTAACATAATGTGACTAAACCTAAAAAGCTTTTTGATTTGCAAGTAAAACATTTTTTAAATAAAGCTTATCTTTTTACCAAATATTTTAAGGAAATTTGGTAGCATTGAAATAGAGTGAATTTGTTTTTGTCAATTTAGAAAGGTAATAATTTTGTTAACAGTGATTTATACTGTAGCTAAAAAGCTGTCATGAGTCTCCCAAATCCTAAAGCTAACTGACCTTGCATTTGAACCCAGATGTAATGTAAACATTCTCTTGAGCCGGGAAGGGGTTGGTCTAGTCAGTCTGGAGGATATTAGTGGTGTTCTGTTTGAGGGAAATTAGAATCCCTAGGTAATTCTCAGGAGCTCTTTTTTAGGTCAGAAGCTGCCTTAAACATTATATATTTCTTAATTCTTCCTCGGCCTTGTTAACAATGCATACTGTTTCTCTTGGAAATCTAATTAGTAAAAGATGTAATTATCTTTACTTTGAAGTAGGAAGGAAGAGTAAGTTTTTGGGGTGGTTTTTTTTTTTTTTTTTTGGTAGTTTTTCTACTCTTTCCAGTTTATGTAGATGCTAAAAAATGTGATGTAGTATTCAGAGTACTGGGCTTAAACTTATATTGCCCTACTGCCTTTAAAAATTCTTACTTCTCAGTATTCTGTTACTTAGCCAAAATATTTTGTTTAAAACTGAACTAAAGACTGTTTCAGCTCTCTTTGACACCCCGCTCGTGAGATGTACTGAGCACTGTTTTCCAAACTTCAGGTCATGACCCATTAATGGTTAAGTCAGTTTAGTGCTTGGAAATCAACGTTAAAAAAAATTAAATAGAATACATCACTCACAGTAAGGGATGGAAATTGTCACGTGACACTTTTGTTGTATTTATTACATGTATGGTGTGTAAGTATGAAAAATGTATATATACTTCATACTGTAGGTCACCTTCAAAATTTGAAAACTGTTGCTACAAAGAGTATTTCAGGTAAAGATTTCATTTTTTTTATTTTTAAATATTGAACTTTCAGCTAGACGGCTAATACTATTGTTAGTTGGATATTTTAGAAAAAAAGACAGTAAAGGGTTTTTTTTAACTACATATTTTTTAAAAAGTGATTTTTAGTTTCTAGTTCTGACATTGTCAAAATATCAAAAGCTGAAATGTCAGAGCTACCCAAAAGTCATGCTTCTCTTAATTCAAGAAACATTTATTAAGGCTCTCATGCTAGCTAATAAGTCTGTTGACCTATATAAGGTACAATTCTCCATCTCCAATAAGTCACAAATTTTTGTCAGACTCATGTTGAAATACATCTGTTCATATTTGTTTTAATTTTTTTCTCCTTAAAAATGGTGACCTGTTTACTTAATAAATTGACTTTCAGTATCCAAGGTCATAGGAATTTTAAAAAGAAATATTTGCTTCTGGAATCTTGTCGGATTTCTCAAGGCTATAACTGAGTATTTCTTCATACTCGAATTTTTTCTTTTCATTAAATAAATGAACTATCATTGAACCAATGTTAATTGTTAAAAAGTTTTGGACTCGTTTGTATTTGGGTCCTAATTTGGTGGATATCCTGGTTACTTTTTCTGCAATCAGGTGAGGACCAGTTTGTGAGTTTTAAACATGGAGGGTTTTCCCAGTGGGATATTTGCTCTGTCTTAATCCCATCCCTTAATGTTGCCAAACCTCTGGTTTCCTCTTCTGTAGAACACAGATGGTAATCAAGTCAAACTCCAAATAACAAATAGATGCCTCAGTATCTAATTTAAAATAATCCAGTACTCAAATCCTGAAGACATTGCAAATCACGATGTGCTGATTTATAATACGGATCATAATGTTTTATGGACAGAGAACTGAGATGCCTGCCTGGAGGTCGAGACATGACCGTTGGCTCAGAACGGTGGTTGTCCTCTGTCCTCACTTAAGTCATTGGTTGTAAAACAGATGGCTAGTAGTCCCTCTCTCGTAGTTTATGACTTAGTTATTAGTGTTTCAAGTGTGTGTTTTGACTACCTAACTCCAGTTGTACATCCCAGAACATGTAAAAGGTATTCGATCTTCAAGCAGTGTTACAGAATAATGATGCCCCTCCTTGGAACGTTTAGAAATCACCTCGAGTGCATGTATCACTTTGAGAGAACAAGAGCAGATTGCAGTGCATAATTGGAACGGTGCATTGGCCTGTCATAAATAATAGGTTTATTAGAGAACTTGTATCTCCCAGCTTACACATTTGAACCACCTAGAAACACTAGTTTCTCTGAAGGTGTGTAAAGCTTCTGCGTAAGATTTCTGGTCTGCCCACCAAACAGTTAATTTCCCCATACTATCTTTAGTAAAAGTTTTGCTTTCTCTGTGAGTAAACAGAAGTCGTTAAAATGAGCAACTGTGTTCAAATCCTATTATGATTATGACAGCCATCTCCAATAGCAAAAGAGTTCACCGTGAAAGCTGATATTCTATATCCTTGATTCATGGCATGTGAACAAAAATAAAGAGTCATAAGAGCAGGGTATCAGATATAATTGAAAATTGCTTTGTGTCACATCTTAAATAATGATATATAGTTTGGCTTCTTATTAACCTTTTTGTTAGAGGTTTTATATGCATGTGTCATGAAAATGGACTCCTGTGTACTTTGGAGGGGGTTTATTATCTGTAATCTGTAATATTACTTGCATGAAAACTCATGCTGATTCTTATTGTTCCAGTTTTGCCACATCTTTATGTTTAAAATGCTCAAAAGGATCTTAATTATTTTTTCTGACTTTATTTTTGAAGTTAGCATGACTGTCTGCTGTGGAGCAAAAAAGCCTTTTTTTTTTTCTTCCAGCCTAGTTGTTACATCAGTTTCTAGTTGCTTTGGGTGTTCATCCTGAATTAAACACAATAGTTGATGCATGGTTTTAATTTTTTAAGAGGACCTTCCTGCTTTAAATGCAATCAAAATATGGACTCCCTTCCCTAATTTTTTGGATTCCTGTACAAACACTGCAGTGGTTGATAGTCTGCGGTATTGGAATAAATGGGGAAGGAATTGAATTTTTTGCACACATGATTGACTTTTTTATATAAAAACCAAGGTTAGATATCTTGAATAAGAAATTTGTATAGAGGGGCGCCTGGGTGGCGCAGTCGTTAAGCGTCTGCCTTCGGCTCAGGGCGTGATCCCAGCATTCTGGGATCGAGTCCCACGTCAGGCTCTTCTGCTGGGAGCCTGCTTCTTCCTCTCCCACTCCCCCTGCTTGTGTTCCCTCTCTGGCTGGCTGTCTCTCTCTGTTAAAGAAATAAAATCTAAAAAAAAAAAAAAAAAATTTGTATAGAACTGACATTTGATATAAAGTAATAATGAAACTGCTTATTTTCACTTTGAAAAAAAAGGGACAGCCCAAGGTATAAAGTATGTTTCATAGTCGAATTTTATAAATGTTGATAGAAACAGGAAAACGAAGACAGTTGAACTATGCAGTTGACAATATTTAGACTATAATTTCATTTAAAAAAATGTTGAATACCCTCATGCCATTAAAAAGAAAGCATTCAGGGTCTTGACTGCCGAGAATAAGTTTGAATATATCATTCTTAGACAGTGTTTATTATTTACTGTTCTGTATTCAGTGCTGGGGTATTTGAGAGTCGAGGTAGAAACAGAAAGCCAAAGCTGATGTTTTGGTAGAATACACCAAGTTTGTTTTATTTTGGGCTAACTTGATGAGAAAATGTATTGGCACAACAACATTGAAGAAAGCAACAGTTCTCTGCTAGCATGTTTCGATTTTGAAGTACATCGAGTGGCCTAAGCTTTTTGTCCTGTTAATGTAGGTTTGACATGGTATCGGTGCTTCATTTATCATTTAGGAGTTTGAAATTCCTTGTGAGCCTTGCTTGTTAAGTCCGATGGCCTGCGTACCAAACAATAACAAACATAGGAATCAGCATGCAGGTCACTTACACATCTTTATGGGGTATGTCTGCCATTTTCTCTTGAGCCTTTTTCAACACTAAACTCATTTCTCTTGGTTGAAGTTAAGAGTTCACTATCTTGGCGGTGGTGCTATTAGCAAGATCAAGTGTTCTTTAAAAAATCTGTTCTTTTTTTCTTTTAAAATATGTATAATGTTACAGAAAAATTGGAAAGTGAAAAAGCAAAACACCTACAACATCATCACGCCATCACTATCTGTGCTTGCTTGTGTGTGTGTGTGTGTGTGTGTGTGTGTGGCAGAGAAGGGAGATCAGTGTTAAAATTTAGAGGAAAATCCCTAGTTCTCTAGTTGTCATATTAGTTTCATTCTATCATAGGACACAAGTGTGTCCAAATCTCATTTAAAAGATAAGCTATTCAGAAATTATAGGTTGCTGAAGATTCTGCTTTTTGGATAATCATGTCAGTTTAGTTTCCTGATACCTTATCTTACTACTGTTTCATGCTTCTGAGAGTGAGAAATACCCTAGAGTCATAATGTTCAAACTGTAATTTTTTTAAAAAGTCATTTGTTCAAATGCGTAGGGCACCAAATTTTAACCCTCAGGAGATCACCGAGATATTAACTAATACTGACAACCCAGTATGTTTCCTGTGAACCTTGGGATAAAGCTCTTGTTATTTTTGATTAGTTTTAAACTCCACAAATGGGTAATTGACTAGAATTGTAGTTCTTTATTGACCTTTTGAAGAGTTTTGTACCCTACACGTTTGCTCCCATAAAAGTGAACAAGGATGTGTGTGTGCGTGTGACACCCTCAGTTGCCGGCCTGGCAAGGTGCTGGCATGTCACCTCAGCGTAGACTTTCCATCTTGCTTAGTGCTCATCTTGGCTCCATTGTAAAATAGCAGGTAAAACGATCTCAATATATTTTGTCATGATGACCTTGGAATATGGTGGTTTTAGCTTCTTTTATAAATATGGAATGCTTTTTGTCTGACTTGATTCATATTATGTCGTTATGAATAATTAATTGTGGTAACAAAGTTTTCTTGAAAACCCAAACTTATTATTTCAGTACCTTGATTAATTTAATTGACAAATACCCGAGTTTACAAAGTAAGCTGTTAAAACTGTTAAATAATGCCTTCAATAGTTATGTATAAATTTTTGCTTTAAAAAGGATTTTATTGTTTATAATGTTTATAAATATTGAAAATCTCTGATATAAAGAAAGCAGAAATGACAATTATAGATATCCTTTTGATTTAAAAAATTGTCCTGTGGAAATAATTTCTTAAGTAAACCAACCATATCAGTGATGATCTGAATGAGGAACAGTGATTTAATTTATAGCCATTCTGTGTGTGATCTAAATAATTTTATGGTATCATCCCTCTTTATTTATGGCCTCAATGGGTTATTTATCTTGTAATATATCAAGACTCCTTTCTTTTATTAAAGCGAGAAAAGGGGGGTTAGCTACCATAGCATCGTATGTCCTGTAGATGTTCAGTAAGTGCTGTCTTACTTGGCTGAATAAAAGTTAAACTTCATTCATTCAGAATTTTGATGATTGATCTGGGCTGAAAAGTATTCTTCCACCACCCTAATTAGGAAAAGTGTTTCTGGGTACATTAAATTACAAACAGAATTACAGAGTGCTTATATTTTGCCAATTAAAAAAACCCAAACTATTTTTTAAAAACTTTATGATACTAGTTTTTAATATATGAGGCATCATTGCTGCTTATTATATATGAGTTATTTCTATTTATGAAGTAGGTTCAGCAGCATGTCTACCTAAGATCTTTGAAAATCTGTACAATTGCTCTGGTCATTTGAAATTGAAGCAAACACTGTCTTTAAAATGTATCCTCCGTTACATGTATTCACTAATTCTATGCCTTCTTCCTTTTTAGTTTCTAAATTTGAGCGCATTATGTCTGAAATAAAAATGTCAGTTCTTTGTGAAGTAAAAGACTAATAAGTGGTATTTTTAAAACTTTACTTCTTTTTAATCGTGAGTGCATTAATTTTATTTTGTCAGCTTATTGCAACATTTTAATATTGACATTCTCAGAGAATTAACGATAATGTCCTTTTGGGTTCAATATTATCGATGACAGTAAGTTAGACGTTGAGGGTTCACAGGTAGAAATGGCCCACCACTGAAAATACTACAGAGAGGGAGACAGACACAGAAAAAGACAAGCACATTATAACACCTGTGGAAAGATAAACTGAGGCCTATTAAAATTCTTAAGAGTTCATTCTAAGCAAAAATTGATTCGAATCAGGCAGCATGTTATCTAGCAAGTAGAAAGGAGCTCCGAGGAGCTGTACAGAATGAGACTGTGATAGCCAGAAGGGAGCGGGAACAGAGAAATTGTACGAGGCAAAAACGCGTGTTGGTTGTTGTAAGGTAACTTTCCTTTAGGAGGGGGCAGGGGTCTGTCAGGTAGATGACCTAGCTAGTGCTGATCACGAGTTTCCTGACTGACTGGTTGAAGGTTCTATTTCTGGGAGAGCCATACTGTCATTAAGTATCAATTTGGTGACATGGGGCTTAAGCATAAGCAACTCCATTTTGGACCTGTTGTCTTATTTTTTTTTTAACAAATGATAACAGTGTGGCTTATCAAAGGATAGAGATGAAATGCATAGGTCCTTTGTAAGTATGGTGAAGGGGCACTCGTTCAAACCGAAGATTCAGAGAAGGTTTTAATGAAGTCTAGCGTATCAGTTATCTCTGTCGTGGATCATGCCTTTGGTGTTGTATCTAAAAAGTCATCACTGTGCCCAAGGTCATGTAGGTTTTCTCCTGTGTGATCTTCTGGGTGTTTATAGTTTTGTGTCTTACATTTAGGTCTGTGAACATGTGAGTTAATTTTTGTGATGAGTGTGAGTCTGCGTCTAATTCATTTTCTGCATGTGGTTGTCCAGGTGTTCCAGCACCATCTGTTGAGAAGACCGTCTCTGCTCCGTCGTATTGCTTTTGCTCTCTTACCAAAGATCAATTGACTATTTTTATGGGAGTCTATTTTCAGAGAAGTTTTTCTGAATTAATGTTATATTCTCAACCTTTAAAATCCACAAGGTTAACATTAATTTTGAATGGTATCGAAGGTAAGCGCGCCAAGGAGAGGATAATGAACACAGATTCTTTTGTCCCTGCTGATACATGCTGGCCATGCAACTTCAGTTTTCCGTATTCTCCTCTCCATTCTCCTCTTGCATTTACGTTTTTCCATATCTTCTTTGGACATCTTCCAATACACTGGTGGGTGAAAGTCATTAAAGCAGTCCTTGCTAGTGGTCTTTCAGTTTTAAAGAATTGTTAGCTCTAGAACCCATGCATGGAAATGTAGAGGACAGTTTCTCCACTCCGCCTCTTTTTGGGCTCCCTCGAGTTCCCCCACAACCCACACCAGGGTTCTTTTTTCTCTTCTCCACCAGTATCTCAGTCCCTCGGTACCGGTTTTAAATAATATGTAATCAGAATCTTTCATGAGTTGACCAGTAACTAATTTACAAAATGGCTATTCTGAATTTTAACATCAGATAATGAATGTTCAGAATTGCTTTAGATTCTGCTCTATGAAAGTCTGTTATAACCCCATCCCTTTTTGGTCAAATTGTGGTATCAAAAAAATGTTCATATATGTAGTTGGTAATATAATGTGTACCACCTAACCAGCTTTATAAAAAACGATTAAAGTTACACTAATAAAATAACAATATAACAGTGTTTTGCTAATGAAGAGGCATTGTTCCCTTTTCTTTAATCATGATGAGTAACCAGTGAGTTGTGAAAATAGTGGTGTGTGTTTGTGTAAAATGTGGTCTGCCTTGCATTCACAGGGAAGGTGTGTTTTCCTCTAAACCTGGACATTGTTTTCTTGGCCTTTTTCTCTTTGGAGTTCTGAATTGTTGATGAAGAATTATTATTATTTTTTTTTTTACTACTACTAGCATTTTATTTTATTTTATTTTATTTATTTTATTTATTTTTTAGTGCTGAGAGGAGCTTGAGAGGGAAAGGGGAAGAGTGAGAGAATCTCAGGCAGACTCCCCACTGAGTGCGGAGCCCAACCTGGGGCTCGATCTCGCAACCCTGAGATCATGATCTGAGCCGAAATCAAGAGTTGGGTGCTTAATTGGCTGAGACACCCAGGTGCCCCTAGCATTTTTAAAGAGACTGATCAAAACTTGATTTTGAAACAAAGGATTAAGAGCTCAATTCATTTGTTCTGGTTTTAGATGGATAAAGTGATTTAAATATCTTTGACATTTCTACGGTAAGAAGACCTTAGAAATAAATAGAAACTACTCATACTGTTTTGTCTGTCTATGCTGGGATGTGAGTTCGACATGGACAGCCATTTTGTCTGTTTTATTCACTGCTGTGAACAGCACTAGACCAGTGCCTCGCACATAGGAAGCACTCAAGTAATTGTTGAATGAGCTCATCAGAAGAGTTATAACACAACAGAAGTACATTTATCCTGCATCTGTAGGTAATTGGAGGAGTTGCATAAATAGATTTTCCATGAAACTTTACCTTTTGTGTCAAAAATGCCATTTTAATATATTTATGGATATTTTCAAATTATATCATGTTTTATTAATATCTTACCTGGAGTACTCCAAACATACTTCATCTGCTGGCTCAAGTATGTCATTATGAATAATAATTGCTATTATCTAGGCAGTGGCCTACGACTGGCTCCCGTCCTCTTAGCCAAGTAATGCAGGTCTATGGCCATACTACCCTGAACGCGCCCAATCTCATCTGATCTCGGAAGCTAAGCAGGGTCGGGCCTGGTTAGTACTTGGGTGGGAGACCAAGTAATGCAGGTGATCTTTTTGGTAAATAATTACTATTTTAGTAGCTTTTGTTTTTAGGTTCGGAGAACTGTATTCTGGAATATCAAGATTTTTTGATGCCTGACCCATAGAGAAGTAGGCATATTATAAAATAGGTTATACTGTGTAGTTGAAGGCACGCGCTTATGATGAAATTGTCATCTCTAAAGCAGAATTACTTTTTAGTGATCTGTATTTGTACTGTTTGAAATGGCACATTGAGAATATTTACTCTTTGCATAAACTTGAACTTAATGTAGTAACTGTATTGGTTCTGCAATGCATAGTTATGTTTTAAGGGAGGTTTTTTGCCTTCCAGATTGTTTTCTTTCTGCTTTTTATTCCACTCAGAGGATTTAATTCATAAATGTTTTATAGAGCGATGGGTCTTATTAACTATTACTAGAAATACAAGAATTTCTTCATCTATATTAACTGAGAGAAGTAAATTTTTTTCCTCTGTTTACGATAACAATTTTCCAAAATCCCTGTTGTTGTTATCAATTCTGTTCTTTCCAGTTAAGGAGGGTTGTGTGAATGAAGATGAACACCAGGAAGTAGTACCTCTGGGGTAAAGATCATGTGTGGTTTTGTTTGTTTTGTTTGTCCATCTGTTTGTTGACGTGCCACATTGCTTATCTGTGTTTTCTACTTTTTAAAAATCATAAGTCTCTGTTATTCAAGCAATACATTAACAATAAATAAGAAAACTGTAGAAGACTGTTTTTGTTTACTTAAGAGTTGGGCTTTAATCTACAGTGGTTCTAAAGTAATAAGATATAGGGGCGCCTGGGTGGCACAGCGGTTAAGCGTCTGCCTTCGGCTCAGGGCATGATCCCGGCGTTATGGGATCGAGCCCCACATCAGGCTCCTCCGCTATGAACCTGCTTCTTCCTCTCCCACTCCCCCTGCTTGTGTTCCCTCTCTCGCTGGCTGTCTCTATCTCTGTCGAATAAATAAATAAAATCTTTAAAAAAAAAAAAAAGAAAAAAAAAGAAAGTAATAAGATGCAGACAACAACAGCAACAACAACAAAACATGTCCAGAAGTGACAAGAAAAGGGAAAAATAAGTCTGAGTGAATAAACCCAAGTAAGAAGTATTGGTGTAAATGTGAAGGACTCAGCTTTAGAGAGATCCTAAAAGGCTAACAGTTACATAGGCAAGACACATTTTTAGGTAGGAGGTGGGCAGGTAGGAAAGGAGAAAAAGATGGACAAATATATACTTACTTGAATTATATGTAACTGATTCTTGATTATCCATGAGTAGGTTATTAAGGTCATGTGTTCCCTAAGAAATGGAGTCCATGTGAAAAAGTAATTTTGAATAATTAATTTTTGTAGTCAGCAATACTATAAATGTACTTAATGCTGGTGTTCAGTTTTTTTCTCTTACTGCGAGAAGATTAGCATAGGAAAATATAGGGGCTCTGTTTTTGTAGCACATGTAATATGCTAATATCTCTCCAGGAGTAAAGGATCTTTATCTTTAGAAATCCCACAGCTCTCCCTTTCCAAAATTGCATCTACCAGATCTGTGGGATACACTTTAAGTATAGCAAGAAGAACGTAATGTGAACATATATTACTAAGTTTGTTGCCATCTGATGCCAGTAAGTGAGGCTGATTTAATTAGTAGCATTGCCTGCTTTTTCTGGTTGTTTTTGATTTTCATTTGGTTTTTGCTTTATTTAGTATTATGCTTGATTAATCCATCAAATAACCCATATAACAGTTAAAATATATTGAGTGTTTAATATGTACCGTGTGTTGTCTCGGTTAAAACCAATTCTTGGTTACTTTGAGAAGTGAATCATTATTATCCCCATTTTACTGATAATGAACAAGGGCGTGGAGAAGTTTCCTCTTCATGTTCTGCTGCTGATCAGTAGGAAAGTTGGTCCTTGAACCCCAAGAAACTCTGTTCTCAATCACTATGCTGTGTTTCTATTTTTGTTGTTCTTGAAGTTGGTGTAAGACTGAGCTCCCTTACTTTTTCACCCTGGGGTAGACCTGCCATGGATACTTGAAATTGTGGTTAACTATGGGCTTGGGTCCCGGGCAATTAAAGCCCACAAGTTAAATTCTGGTAGACCACAGGGACAGGCCTTCAGTTATTTTATGTTTCTGATACAATAAGATTTTGTAAATAAACCGAACGCAGATTTTCATGAAGGTTCTAAAATGTAAATGTAATTATAACCTGAAGATCTCAAAATGGAAAATAAAGAGCCCATATTTTCAAATCTTAGATTGTGATAACATTTTATGTACTGCAGTTTGTGTAAATTGATTCTGGACAGTCAGGCAGTAAGTCCTGGGTACCCATTTCCTTTGTTCGACAGACATTTGTAGGCAGTTGCTATATACCAGGTATTGGACACACAGAAATGATTATGATGGTTCCTACCTTCTCATATTATTGTATTGTCTCTAACCTTATGAATAAGACAAACACATTGTTTATCATACAGTGGATTGTTTATCATACAGTACGAGCAAGTGAAAATCACAGAAATGCACTGGGTGTTTGAGGAGTACAAGGCGCTATCAAAATGGCACTCTGCCAGAATATGTTTTTCATATGTTATTGTTAGTCAAAAATATTATTGTAGGAACGCCTGGGTGGCTCAGTCGGTTAAGCGTCTGCTTTTGGCTCAGGTCATGATCCCGGAGTCCTGGGATTGAGTCCCACATCGGCTTCTCCCTCTCCCTCTGCCTGCTGCTCCCCCTGCTTGTGCTGTCTCTCTCTCTCAAATAAATAAATAAAATCTTAAAAAAAAAAAAAAAGAATATTGTATTACCCTATGTAGGGATACAGAAATTTAAAAATCCTGTCTGGATTTGTGTTTTAGTTACTTTTTAGAAAAAATGAGTATCAGAAATTTAACTAGGTCCATATTCAATACTGGGAATATAGTCCATTTTTTAAAAAGTAAAACAAGATGAACACGCAGTTAACTGCAGTGTTAACCCAGTCCTTACTTGCTTTTCTTATTGATCTCATTTTCTTTTGACTCTACATCTCTTGCCTTCCCCTTCCTGCCATTTCTTTACATTGTTAGAAAGGAAAAATGACCTGTATCAATCATTGTGACAGTTGGTCCTATTTGAAATAGTGTGAGGGATAGATCTGTGCACTAAAGTAGATACCAGTTTTCACCTGGGCTGATAATTCACTCCCTTTCTCCCCTCTTCTTAGAAAATACTAAAGCTCAATGACTGTGGAATATACTGGCCACATTTGCATTGAGTCCAGTACCGAGAATGACATCTCCACTAGTTAGTATTCCAGCAGATAGCACAGACCCTGGAAGTCCTGGGTCAGTGTTTTCTGCAGTGAATATCCAGAAGGCGGGGCGGAGACTAGGGGGAGAGGGATGACTGCTTGATGGCTTGATTGATTATGTGTGGAACCAGAATTTAAATGTACAGTCGGAATCACCAGTAAAACTAAAACATCTTTATATTCTCTAACTTAAAGTAATCCCAAATGTAAACACCAGTTGTATTAGCCTCTTTCTTAGCCCAAAATAAAATGTTTAACTGATGTTGGTTTATGTTATACTTAATATTAAATGAGCAATACTTGAAACCCAATTCTGCTTAAATCCTTGTAGTTTCAGTTTGATAGTCTTGGCTGCTTAAAAAAAAAAAAAAAGTTGGGGACCTGCGTGGCTCAATCAGTTAAGCAACTGCGTTCAGCTCAGGTCATGATCTTGGGGTCCTGGGATCGAGCCCTGTGTTGGGTTCCCTGTTCAGTGGGGAGCCTGCTTCTCCCTCTCCCTCTGCCCCTCCTCCTGCTCATGCTCTTTCTCTCTCTCTCAAATAAATAAAATTTTTTTAAAAAGAGTCGTTTTTTTAAAAAGTCATATAAAGTAAACCAAAAAAATAGCTGGTTACTCTGAAATGAGAAGGTGTTATATTGTCTTCAAGATTTCTTTCATCTCTATTTCATATTTCACATTACTGAAATGCAGTTACTTAAAACATATACAGAAATTTGCCCTAAGAGCACAAACACTGTGGCATTTTGCTTTTTTAAAATGTCAGTTCCCTGAAAATACAAGTGGTTACATGAAATAAATTCCAGATCAGAGATACACAGTGGAAAGAGTTTATCTCGTCATGCTCACATTGTAATGTTCTCAATGCAGCAGCTCTGTGGAACCCACCTAAGGAATGGAAATCCCCAGTGTCGAGCCAAGGGCTGCATGGCAGGCTCTGATGCGAGCTCAGATGAAACCTCGCTGAGGCCATTGGAGAGCAGATCTATCACCGAAAATAGCTTTTCCAGTAGTAATAACATCTCTAAGGGTAATTTCTGTGCTGGGTTCCCTCTTCTCCGTCTTGTCCTCTTCCCTCCACCTCCCCCTCCTCCCTAAATCCAAGTAGAGAGAAAAGTAGGACACTATTGACAGTGATAAAGCGATAGTAAAAACTTCCTCGGCATCCTCACACAGGTGTGTGCACGCACGCGAGTGCTCATGCACGCACGCACACACGCACATCAGTGCTATCTTTTAGAGATCTCTCGAGATGGGTCTTTCTGCCATAATCCTCAGTGGTGGAAAAGGGAAAGAAAAAGATCAACATAAAGTGAACATCCAAGACTAACAACAGAATTATGGAAAACATCCTAAGACTATTTCTTTGCTATTATATATTTAGGGAAAAAAAAACATGTTTTCTGGATTCTAAGATGCACATCTTTTCATATTTTAGCATTTCTGGAATCCAGATGCCTCTTACGGTCACTGCCTGGCAGCTCACCTGACATAGTTGTCATCACCTGCACACATGCACCAACGCTTACAAAACGAGTGTCATGGCTTGTGAGAAAATCCCAGAGATGCTCGTTGAACACAGAATGCTGTATTTCTCACACTCTTGATGGCATAGAGATTGATATTGTGTGGTAAAGCATGGATTTTGACAACTCAGCGTTGAAAAGTAATTCAGAAGAATCAGACACTGAAAGTAAAGAAGTTTTAGGACTACCTTAAACTTACTTCACTTTTCTTTTTAACATATGGATGAGTGATATATTAAAATCTGTCTAAATACATCTAGAGCAGCTCATTCTATCAGTCTATCAGCCTAAAATAAAATTTCTAAGTGATGAAAATGCATTCTCATAATTTAATTGCCAGGGTTTTTTTTAATGGTACATAACGTAAGTGTGTGTTATAATTGGCATCTTACTTTTAAAGAATACAGTAGTTATTATTTCCTTATTTAAAGATCTTTATCTCCTTCCTCTTTGTTAATATTGAAAAGTACTATTTTTTTTTGAGCAGTAATAACGCTATTAAACGCCAAATGCTAGCACTTTGTTAAGTGGTCCATTCATTCATTTCAAAAATTCATTATGCTTTTACTATGAGGCAGGCACTGTTCTAGAAGCTGGAAACACAGCAGTGAGCAGAACTAAAGTCTGCTGTCATGAAGCATATGTTCTAGGGAGTACAATATACATTTAAAAATAAATATTAGTGTCAAGTGATAAATACTAAGAAGAAAAATAAAGATAGGCAGAGGGACAGAGAGTGGTGGGTTATTGAGGTAGGTTATTGAGGGGAGGTCTCTCTAAGAAGTAGTAATTCCATAAGACTGAAAAGAAATAAGGGAACAGGCCATGTGGTCACATAGCGGCGGCATTCCAACCAAAGGGAACAGCAAATTCAAAGACCTTGTGGCTGAAAAGCGTTTAGTTTATTCAGGGGACGGGGGTGGGGGGAGACAGGAGACAAGTGTGACTGTAACTGAGTAAGTGGGAGGGAGTAATAAGAGGTCTAGCAGGGAGGATGTTTATGACTGTGACAAGCGCTTGAGGTAGTGTGAGGTGGGAAGCGTGAGGAAGCTCTGGACCAGAGGAGTAAAATCATCTAGACTGTCACTCTGGCTGCTAACCATCACGGGCTCAAAGATGGAGGCACCGAGACCTATTCAGAGGCGGTGGGAATCGTCCAAGAGAGACTGTGACGTCTAGGACCAGTGAGCTGGTCGTATATTAAAATAGAGAGGTGGTGTGATTCTAACCATGGTTTCGAAGTTGTAAATAAAGCCAAACGATGAACCGTGAATTAGGATGGATTCTGGTAAACAGAATATTAGTATGCGCTCATTTCTTTGGATACATGGAAGTTGAAACAGTGTGGGTAACAATATTTTCTTGGATAAAGAAGCCTTGCATAATTTTTTTGTCTTCTGGTTACACCTCCTTTTATTTTTTTTTCTTTTAGGACTTTATTTTTTTATTATTTTTAACACATAATGTATTATTTGTTTCAGGAGTACAGGTCTGTGATTCATCAGTCTTAGACAATACACAGCACTCACCACAACACAAACCCTCCCCAATGTCCATCACCCAGCCACCTCATCCCTCCCACCCCCTTCCATCCCAGCAACCCTCAGTTTGTTTCCTGAGATTAAGAGTCTCTTATGGTTTGTCTCCCTCTCTGGTTTCGTCTTGCTTCATTTTCATCCTCTCTTCCCCTATGATCCTCTGCCTTGTTTCTCAAATTCCACATATGAGTGAGATCATATGATAATTGTCTTTCTCTGATTGACTTATTTCGCTTAGCATAATACCCTCTTGTTCCATCCATGTCATTGCAAATGGCAAGATTTCATTTTTTTGATGGTTGCATAATATTCCATTATATATATATACCACATCTTCTTTATCCATTCATTTGTCGATGGACATCTGGGCTCTTTCCATAGTTTAGCTATTGTGGACATTGCTGCTGTAAACATTGGGGTGCAGGTGCCCCTGAAGGTCACTACATTTGTGTCTTTGGGGTAAATACCCTGTAGCCTTGCATAATTTTTTAACAGTAATTAGCCATTGTGGAATCTATCGAAAGCTATAAAATGTCATCTCTGGAAGCTTCCAGTTGAGGAAATAAAACATAGGAGAATTTCAGTATCAGGTCAAAGTAGTATATGCTTAAGGATCATATGTCAGCTAGTTCCTTTAGACTGAGAATAAGAAAATTCTGTGAAAAGCTCCAAAGAAGTGTAAGACTTGAACTGTACCTTTTTAAAAAAAAGTAGAGTTGATTTTTTTAGAACAGTTTAAGCTTTACAGCAAAATTGAGCAGAAGTACCAAGGCTGCCATACACTCACTCCTCGTTGTCCCACACAGCCCCCCCACTGAAGGCATCCCCAACCAGAGTGGCATGTTTGTTACAATCATGGAATCTACATTGACATGTCATTATCATCCAAAGTCTTTGGTTGACATTAGGGTTCACTCTTGGTGTTATACATTTATAGGTTTTGACAAATGTGTAATGACATGTGTTCACCATTATAGTACCATACAGAATAGTTTCACTGTCCAAAAAAATCCTTTGTGCTCCTTCTATTCATCCTTCTCTCAGAAGGGGTCAAGAGCTGAAAACCAGAATTATTTGAAAGTCTGTAAGGTGCAGTGACCCTTAGGTACTCATTCACTACTGGGTGACTGACCACTTCCCCATCAATCTGCACAAGATGAGGAGTTCATTTGCTTGTGTTTGTTAATGGGCAACAGTGAGTGAGTGAACTCAGCAGAGCACAGGGTTGACTCTCCGTACGGAAATTGGAACTGAGGTGCAAGTGTATTCCTACCTTACAGGAAATCAGAGGAGCCTTCCCTGAAGACACTGAGTAGTCCCAGAGAAAATACCCACTGGTGATACCATTACTGTTAGTGCTTCCTTGTCTTAAAATGAAGCCCACCAGTCAGCAGAGTCCCAGCTGTGCCACACAGAGCTTCCAGCAAACTTTCTATTGACTATTTAACTTTCTGTTGACTCTTAAGTCAATAGAAAGACAGCCAATAACTACCAGACATTGGAGGAAAAATAACCAGCATGAAAAACAGAAAGAGAGACAATAAACAGGAGAGAACTCCAAAGGTGCACAAATGTGTGCACACACCCACATAGACCCCTCAGAGAGATAAGAGCAGGAACTGTCAAAGAGGAATAAACAATCACAGAACAAGAACAAGTTGTTGGAAACTGAAAGTATGGTGATCAGAGTAAAACGCTCTACAGGGGCGTTTTAAGATAAAGTCAGGGAAATCTAAACAGTTAAATTGAGAGAGGAACAATAGAGGAGACAAAAGTTAGACAACTACAGAACCCATTGGAAGGTCCTAGAGCCTACTGAGAGGAATTCCAGGAAGGGAGAACAATATGAAAACAAAGGAAATGAAATTATCAAAGAAATAATACAAGAAAATTTCCCAGAACTAAAGGATATGAATCTCCATATTAAAAGGGCCTAAATGGTACCCATAGCAATGAATGAATAAAAAATGCACACCAAGGTACATTATTATGAAAGAGGCCATCAGAGATCAAGAGATAATCATACATGCCTAAAATCACATGCAAAGGATTGCAACTCGTAGTGGTGTCTGGCTGAAGGAGCACTGTCTTCTAACTGAGTGGTACATGCCATTGAAATTGAGAGTGAAGTCATTTCAACCTTAGCTTCTGTATGCAGCCCAGCAAGCAGGTGACAGGAATAGAACAGGAACATCTTAGACATGCATGGTCTGAAAACATTTACTTCTCACACAGCTCTTATCAGGAAACCACCAGATGATTTGGTCTAATTCAATAAAATAAAGTATTTGAGCCCTCACTATGTCTTTTCGCATGATGTCATGCATATAATAAATAGCCTATGAATACTTAGAGATTGGCAAAAGATTCAAGGAACAAAGATGACTTAAGGCACAGTTTGTATCTTTGACAGACTTTGAGCTTTCAAAACCTGAGTGACGCAGGTAAATAACTGTATAAAACATAATAAGCTCAAGTATTCTGAGAAAGTTAGAAACTGCTATGGGGATTTGGGGAATGAAGAGGTCAAATTAGATTAGAAGAAGGGTTTCATGAAGGAAGTTATTATTTGAGACCGTTCTTGTAAAATAGATGAGATTTTGATAAGCAGGTATGGGGGGAAAAAGCTTTCAGACAGAAACAATATAACCCAGAAGCACAGAATTGGAAAGCTCATGACTTATTGACTAAGTAGTTCGGTGCTGGGATGAAGGAAAGTTAGGGGGGAAAAGAGTGAAAGTCAAGGTCAAACCATATTATAGAGAGCCACAAAAATCTAGCTGAAGGTTAAAAAGGTCATCTTCAGTTTCGTAGGCAAAATGGGAATCACTGAAAGATTCCATCTGGAGAGCTTTCTTTCAGGACAGTTAATTCAGCAGATTTATCATGTTTTGCCTGCTAGATAGAGCTCATTGACCGATTGAAAGTCTTTCTATGTCCAGTACTTTCCTTCCCTCTTGGCATTGACTCAATATGCAATAAATATTTGTTGAACTAAAGTTTAAATGAATGTAACGAAAGAATTTCAAGAAAGAGTGGTCAGCAGTCCACTTACTATATAGAGATCAGACAGGATGAGGATTATTTGTAATGAGAAATGAAAAAGTCCCAAGGGACCGTGGGAAAGCATTTCCAGGGAATGGTTTGTCAGTCAGATAGGTAACAGTTTTAAGAGTGAATGAGTGGTGAAGGGGAATGGTCAAGTAAAAATTTATTCTTCAGAGCAATTTGACAAAGGACCAAGAACCCCTCTTTTCTGATCTGACAGTCCCCTTGCCTCGCTGTGTTCTGATTTTTTGTGTGCGTCTTTCCTGCTAGACTGAGTTTCTTGGGTAGGAAATACCTTTCCTGGAAAGCAGTAAGTTTTCAAGGAATCACAAATAGGTAAAAAAGCATTAACTTGAATTGGGTAGCAGTGTTTTTGTCTTGGCTGTCATGATACAGAAGCATTGAACTTATTTGTAAGCCATGAAGGAGAAAGAAAGAAGTATATGTGGGATCTGGTATTATGTTCTTACTTTCTTAAATTAAGTAAGATTTTACTTTCGAATACTGTTTGTTTTTAATAGGCCCATCTCAGTTACTTCTTGTCATTTCCCCCAAAAGTGTCAAATTGACTGCAGCTGAAGAAGTCAGGAATATTTGTTCTGAGGTCAGTTTCTTCGCAAATGGGGTTGTGTCCTGTCACTCCACTTCAGTTATAGCTCAGAAGGTGACAGGTTCGCATTTTTACTAAGTTCTGTAACGTTCTGTTAGTTACATTCTTATAACTCGTAATTCTGATTTGGTAGAGGTCTCTCTGTGAGAGTCCGGGGGAAAGGAGAGTCCATGTGGCAGCTGTCCGTGGTGATACATAAATTGCGTTTTATAGTTCTCAGTAGGGCTTTCCATATAGAATGAGTATACTGTATAAATACTGCTTATCTGAAAAGATACTTAAGGTAAATATTTTATCACATGTATTTCTAGCCTATCTGTTCTAATTAAATTCCACTGGCATTTTTAAAGGATTTGTCTCTGGTAGTTCAGGGTTTGTTTCAGCTGAAAATTATAATACTTTTTTTCTTCCAGCCAGAAACATTTTAAAAATGTATCTTCATATTTATATGATACTGCCTCATGGAAGTAATAATACTATAAAACATTCTTGTTGATGGGCCTTTAAAACCATACGTTTGTCCTTTCTTAGTTAAACGAAGTTCCAGAGAAAGCGTTAGAGGATCTGTTCAAGTTCTAAGTCATTGCCACCTGAGAGGATCCTGGGGTAGGTCCATTTCAGGCTTTCTGGGAGGATTGTACACACAGATTCCCAAGAGGAGCTGGGAGTGCATATGTCCCGTTTCAGGTGGGCGGCCTTACTCTGCCCCCATGGAATGTGGTTATAGAATTCTAGATCTTCTGACATTTTAGTAAAGGCAGGAAATTTAGATTTGGGAGGAAGGGGGATGTTTCTGGATTCTTAAATCTTGGCAGCCAATTAAAAATGTTTAAAAACATCATGCACCACCCCTCTCAAAAAAAAAAAAAAAAAAGCTGCTTTCAGGCCCTTGGGTTGACCCTTGGGATCTTCTGGTCTCAACAGGAATTTGACCACCAATCACAATCACCACTGCTTGGGTTCACGCCCTGTCACCTCTCTCCTGGGCTACTGCAGTCACCCCACAGCTTCTCTCTGTGACCGGGTTTGTGCCCCCAAAGTCTTCTCAACACAGCAGCTATTGTGATCCTGCTAAAATCAAGTGTCAGCACTGCTCTTGTAGCCCTTGTATCCCGAGGATAACAGAAGCAGGCTCATGTCAGCCTCACCCTCTTGGGTTCGTTCTTCTTCTGGATCCTGGCGCTACAATTGCAGGTCCCTTGGTGGCTCTCTGAGGCCTTCAAAGAGATGAGAGAGAAAGAAGAGGGAGGGAGGGACAGGGAGAGAGCTCGCTCGCAGATTTTTCTAGCTGTTCTCTGGTTGGGCTTCATCGGAGCAGCCTGGTCAGCCAGTGCTAGCAGCAGAACTCCTCTCAGTGGTCTTCCTTCCAAAACCTAGTGACTTTCTATAGGGGAGAGAACCTAGAAGAAGATGTGAATATAAGAAAAAGCAAAATGAAATGCTGACATCTAGACAGAAGCAAGCATAAGACGTATGGTAATGAAGGTAAAGAAAAGGTGGTGAGAATTCAAATGTCCTCCCACCAAAAAAGGAGAGCAAGAGAGTCTGAGAGGGGAGAGGCTTGGAAAGCGAACCAGCATGACAAGCATTCAGTGCGGGTATTACATTGTCACATACAGAAGTGGCACTTAATGTCCCTTCTAAAGTGCTCAAATTAACCATAGTGAAGCTATCGCTTACTCAGCAAATAAGATCTCACTGACTTCTTGACATGGATTGAATGCCTGGAAATACTTAAGGCATTTCACAGAGAAGGCATTTCCCTGTGTGGGCTTGCCATGTAAAACAGACTGTGCGAAAAGAGAAAACAGCAAATTCAGGGTAGAAGCTAGTCAAGCCAGTTGATGGGCTAGTTGTCTTTCTTTTCTCTCTCTCTCTCTCTGGCTGAATTTTTTACTCTACCATTTAGCCAAAGCACTATGGAGAATATTAAGTCCATATGGTAATGATTTGTTAAATATTTATAATCAAAATTAGTCATAAAATGACAGGAGAGAAAGATACCTTTTTACAACAGCACACTTTAGTTAGTTCACTATGTCAGGTCTTAGACTGAAGGATCCATTATGGAGGAAGCCCATCCGCATGGGATCTCTAGATTCCCATCTGCACTGCCGTCTAATTATTAAAGCACGCACACACAAGTGCACAACACATGAGTGTGGGTAAAAACATGCTGTCACCCCATCCCCGTTTATTTCCCAACCTGCACTGTCCCTTTATCCTCCCTTTTTTTTTCCCCCGTAGCATAGATGTTTGGGATTTTTATTTTCTATCCCCTTGAAGCTCGGAACTCTCTGTTTCCATCACTGTTGTATCCCCAGTGCTAGCAGGAGTGCCAGCCACCCAGCAGACATCCACATCATCGTTGAGTGAATGATTGTTGTAATAGAACAACTTTATTGGGATATAATTCATGTACCGTACAGTTCACCCATATGAAGTGTACAGAGCTCACTGGTTTTTAGTATATTCATAGAGCCATGCAGCCATCACCACAGTCAATTTAGAACATTTAGAACATCCTCTCCTGCAAATAAACCCCATACCCATTACCAGGCATTCCCCACCTCCCCCAACTCCTGCCAGTCCTAGGCAGCTGCTAATCTACTTTCTGTCCCTATAGATTCGCCTCTTCTGGACATTACATATAAATGGAACCATGTAATATGTGATCTTTTGTGACTGGCTTCTTTCACTAAGCGTAGTGTTTTCAAGGTTCATCCAGGTTGTAGGATGTATCCAAACTTCATTCCTTTCTGTTGTCAATAATATTCCATTGTACGAACATACCACATTTTGTTTATCCAAGAGTGAATGAGTTGTTAATAGCAAATGTAGTAGTCCTAAATTGATATCGCCTCCCTACAGAGCATATTTCTGACCAGTGCACCCCCACCCCATCCCCAGTCTACCTTCTAGTAAAGTCTCAGCAAAGACCATGTAAGTTTCATATTAATCTAGAATAAATATGATTCGATGGTGCATGTTCTGGAAAAGTGTGACTCATTTTTATTCAGCAAAGATTTGTTAAACCTAGTGCCTATCATGTCTTAGGTACTGTTATATATACTAGGGCTTCAGAGTGAGTAAGTCAGGTTTTCTGACTCACAGGCTAAGAATAGAAACAATGATAGAAACAAATGTCTCTTACTCACAGGGGAGGGAATTATTGCCGGGAAAAGAAAAGGAAGGAAGCTGATTGTCAGGTGCCCTCCATTTGTTAGATACTATGTTAGGGTTTTCACAACAACCCTGCAAAGTATATGTTAGAGAGGAACATGTAACTCAGAGAGGTTAAGGGCTTTGCCTAAAGTCTCAGAGCTGATACTTGTCAGAATCACACTTCTAACCTGGGGTCAATTTGATTCTAGGACTCTTGTTCATTTTTGTGTTCTGTGGAAAGAAGATGAAAGCGATCATTCTCCAAGGAGAGGGTCGAGTCAGGGTTTTTCTGAATTCTTAAGATGTGTCTTAAGTATCTTCTTTAAAAAAAAAAAAAGTCTTCTATAGTAAGGAGGGCATTGAAATTTTCTTCTATACTGCAAATGTAGGGAGAGTTGTATGGACAGATACAGAGTTACGAAAACCATTGAAGATTTTTTTTTAGCTGAAGAGTAGGCGTGATTAACGTCCTTGATTTCAGAAGATAATTCTGATGACAAAGTAGATGTTGGATTGGAGGCAGCAAGAAATTGGAAACTAGAAGACCAGTTAGTATTTCATTTTAGTAATCCAGGCAAGAGATGGTTAAAATCTGGGCTGTTGACTAATTATAACAACTACCTTTCATTGGTCACTTTGTATGTAACTAGCTATATCCTTACACAAACCCTATGACATAGATATTAATCCAGATCATCCCATTTTACAGATAAGGCTTAGAGACCTCCCCAGGTTCACACAGGTCGCAAGCAATGAAGACAGGATGTGAAGTCAAGCCATCCGACTCCCAAGCCCATGTACTTAATCACTGCCTTATGTTGTGTTCTTGCAACCAGACAGAGAAATGGAGCAAAGTTAGCTAATTCGACAAATGTATATGTGAGTAGGGGATTTAAAATCTATTCTTGTGAGCACACTGTAATCTAGGGGAACTACAGATTCTGGTTCTAGGGTACCAGGTTTCTGTGTAACTCTGACCCCCACTTCTCCTTGTTAGTACACAGTCCCCTGTAGGCCCTAAGTGTTTGTTCCTTTTTGGTATTTTCTCCCCTGCTTTATAAACTGCAATTTTTTTGCAGCTATTTCTGATACTGTTTCTCTGGTTTTCTTTTAATTGCACATAGTCAACCACATATTCAGTCTTTTTCTTTCTGCTTCTCGGTCACCTCTTGATCCGTACCTTAAAAACTTCTAGTCTCCAACCCAACTTGTCCTGATGGAATTCTAGACCTGCAAATCCAGCATGGTGGCCACTAGCCACAGGGCTCCACAGAGCTCTGGAAATGTAACTCACCTGACTGAGGACTGATGTTTTAATTTCATTTAGTTTTTATTGTATTGTATTATATATTTAGTATTTATTTAGTTTTACTTAAATTTAAAAACTGATGATTTATTCACTATTAAAAAATGTCTATGTATGTATGGAACAACTGAGGTATGTACGTTTACTTTTTCAATTGTAAATGTTGTATAATTACATTCAAATCAAGTATTTCCAATGAAAATTTAGCATCTGAATCGGTAAGTGCTGTAAGTATAAAATACACCTCATATTGCAGGCTTAATATGAAAGGAAGCTAAACAAGCTCATTAATAATTATTTTCATATGATTATATGTCAAAATAATACTTTTGATATATCGAGTTAAAATAAAATTGGTTTTACCTACTCTTTTTGATATTTTAATGTGGCTACTGAACAATTTTTTATTCTATTATGTGGCTTGCGTTATATTTCTGTTGGACAGTGCTTTTCTTACTATTTATTTCTGAAATGCCTTAGACTCTGTTTACTTTTTAGTATTGCAGACTACCTCATTTTAAATGATATTTGTTTCTCAGTTGGCAAATTTCATGTGGATAAGCATTTTGAGGCTCTTTTACTTATTTGAGTTCTTTCTAAGATTTTATTTATTTGTCAGAGAGAGCGCGCACAAGTGTGAGCACAAGCAGGGGCAGAGGCAGAGGGAGAAGCAGACTCCCCACTGAGCAGGGAGCCCAATGTGGGGCTCAGTCCCTGAACCCGGGGATCATGACCTGAGCCAAAGGCAGATGCTTAACTGACTGAGCCACCCAGGCATCCCTTACTTATTTGAGTTCTTAGCACGTGGTACCAAGCACATAGTAGGAAGCCTCTCTTTTGCAAACTTTGTCCACGTGGCTTCCAAGCCACATACCATTCTTCGCTTTCACTACCAATTCCATTCTAGGTGCCAGGTGTGTCTGAGAGCCACCAAACTTGGACACTGCCAGACACAAAGTTAATACGGCCTTGAAAAGTACTTTTCAGTGTTCTTTGAGTTGAAGGCTTACAGATGGTAGATGCCCAGTAAACATCAAATGCGTGTGTGCCTCTTAGCTTTTGTTCTTCTGTGACAACTGAAGTTCTAGAGGAACTAGAGGCAAGCAAGAGTTAGTTAGGGGGTTTTCAGCTTTCTATTAGCATGTGCTCTACAGCAGTTACTAATGAATTTAAAATCACTGTCCTAGCATATTCGTCTTTTAGCAGAAATAGTCAAGAAGTGATGTATCTGACTTGTTTTGTTTGGAGGATAAGTAATTAAAAACAACTTTACCCCTTTGTAGACCACGTTTGAGTGAGGTTCTTTGTACTTTGAAAATGGGATGGGTTTTCTTGTTCTATCTGCAATTGATATTAAGAGAAGAATACAAAACCATAAGTCTGTTCATGAAATATACCTTTAAGATATCTGCTCATTTTTAAAATGTGTGTGGGGGGAGGAGAGAGAGAGAGAGAGAGAGAGAGAGAAAGTAACTTATTTAGGCACGATTGTCAATTTGCTTTTATTTTCTATCTACTTATTGCTTTGGATAAACATACTGGACTACTGCCAAAAATTCAGGTGGCTGAATACTAATTTTGCTGAAATTAGATGAAACAGCCATCCCCTGCCAATTTTCTGTCTAAATTATGCAAAAATTTGACTCTTGCAAGACATAAATCTGGTCAAAAATAGAGTCCTAATTTTCTAGTTAGTCACTAAGACCTTCAAGAGACTAATTATTCTTGTTGCAGCTTTTATTTTTTATGTAAGAAAAGAAATCAAAGAAAAATGAGATGCAGTAAAAGTTACTAGTCATTTTTCTCACGTGACCCAAATGTAGATTTGCAGTGTTAAAGAACATAACATTCTTAACTTGTCTGATACAGAGCAGGAGTGAACCTCAAAAAACAATTAGTGCATCTTTCAAACGTACGATAGTTATTGAATAATTACTCAAATAATGGTCAGTAAGGGAATACAAAGGGTTATCTCTTAGCTAATCCTCAAGTAATGGAATTGGTGTATCTCTGATTTTTCCCTTAGCCTTCCAGGGTTTAGAAGAATGAGACAATAGTGATTATGGGAACTAGAGGGAGCCACTGGAGGCCAGCAAGGAAAGGAGGCCTTATCTTAAGCAATTAATCAAGAAACTCATATTGTGGGACAATTATTCCGAGCTAATTATAAAATAGCTTTAGAGCCCCAGGTCTCGAGATCTTGTTTCTAGAATTTTGTCAAGGTCATTTAGAGCACCAGGACAGTCTTTCGTTAGAGTAAAGGTTTGGTTAACAATATATATTACTCTGTACCTAGGCATATCTGCAACATGAAATGTAGCATCAGACAACTTAAACGTGGTCGTAATTTTTTTACTTTATTTTCATTTTTGTGGGAGTAAACTGTCAACATAGAGTAAGGTATTATCCCAAAGACAAACAACCTTTCTTAAGTGCATAGGCCACTGGCATGTGTCTGTTTCCTTTACCGTGTAAAAGTTAGATAACAGTGCTGACCATGTACACCTGTGGGGTTTGGTTTTTGGGGTTTTTTTGTATATAGTCATTTCATATGGTAATTGATTTCCTATTGGGTGTGGTTGTTTTCAATTGGATCAGTCATTTTAAGCCTCATATTACTGTTTCATTTTCACCCCCCTGCCTCCCCGTTAGTGGAATAGGTTGTTTTCTGGTTCTTTTGTGTGTCTTATCTGATAGTGGATCTTGTTGCTCTGCACAGGGAGCATTTTGAAACCTTTCCTTGGCTTTCTGTACCTGCCTTTCTCAGTCTTGTCCTTTCTTTTAACCAAGCTTCCCTGCTCATAGGCGGCCAGTGGCTTCCCATTGTGCTCGGACACCGTGGACCGCTGGGCACGGAAGACAAGGAGAGCTCTGACTCTGCGCGCCAGCCTCCTCCACAGGCCTCCCCCCAGCACAGTGCCTGGCTCCCGTGCGCTGAACACGCGAGTCTGTTCCCACAGCAGGGCTCGCCTTGCTCTCTTCTCTCCCCAAATATGCCTGTGCGAAAGGTCATCTCATGGCCAGTCTTCTTACGAATCTGGTCTCAACTAAAATATCCCTTCCTCCATGACTGTTCTTTCCAAAGTAGCCCTTCCCTGCCAGCACATGATCTATTCTGTTTTATTGTCTTCTTAGCACTTCATCACTATGAATTTCTTTTGTGTTTATTTGTTGCCTACCCGGCCTACCAACAGGTAAAGTCCATGAGAAGAGAAACCTTGGCTTTTGTTTACTTACATCTGTATTGCCCGTTGTACAGACTGTCACAAGTATTTTTCGGGTGAACAAATGGATGAGACTGCTTTAGTGTGTGATAAACAACTTGCCCTCCAGCCTTTGCCTCCACCACTAGACTGAAGCTGTTCCCTCAGGACACTGGGGACCTACTTCATATTCCTTTCACAGCTGCTGGAGGAACCTTTCTCCAAAACAGATCAGGGGTGCCAAGGTAGCTCATTCAGTTGAGCATCTGACTCTTGATTTCAGCTCAGGTCATGATCTCAGGGTCATGAGATAGAGCCCCACATTGGGCTCTGAGCTCCGTGTGGAGTCAGCTTTGGATTCTTTGTCTCCCTCTCCTGCTGCCCCTCCTCCCTCTAAAATAAATCAATAAATCTTAAAACAAAAACAAAAAAACAGATCAAACTTATAAAACCAACTCTTCACCATGACCCGTGAAGCCCCATCTACATATCCAGTCCATCACATTCCCTCTGACTCTCACATTACACTGGACACACTGGTTTCCTTTCAGTGCTTCAAACATAACAACCACGTTATACATATGGCTGTTCTCCATGCTGTTCCTTGTGCCAAGAATACTTTTCCTCTGGCTTGTCTCTGACCAGCTGTTCCAATTATTCAGATCTGTGTTTAACCAATATTAGGATAGTTTCTTCATTCTACCAAAGACGATGGCACTCTTTCTCACTACTGCCTCCTTAATTGCTATCTTCTGTGATTTTATCCTGTTTATTTATTTCATAGAACTTATTGTGGAGCGTAATAACTTTTGGGGGGTTGTGGTATGCTTGATGCTTTTGTGATCTTTGGCACAATTGAATACTCCTTTCTTGTTGAAACCCTTTCTTGTACTTGCCTATATTTTCTCTTCTGGTTTTCTTCCAACTTACTGGCTGGTCAAGCACTGTATATTTCCTCAGGTGACCTGTTCACATACTGTATATTTCCTCAGGTACCTTTCTTACACCCCCAGCTTCAGCCACCCTCGTGGGAAAAACCGCATGGTCGTTACAAGCTTTTGCTCGACAAATATTAAGGGCCTCCTCTGGGTTAGCTACTGTTTTAGACACTGGAAATACAATCTAGAAGATACAGCCCCTGCCCTCAGAAGGCTTACATTCTAGTGGGTGAGACAAAAACAGCTGAGCAAATAAATAACAATGTTAAAGGGGAGTGACTGCAATGGACATAAAACAGGGCACAAAACTGCCTGGGAGGCAAGTAGGTCTCAGAGGGCGGGTGATCAGAGAAGACCTCTGAGGACGTGACCCTGGAGATGAGAATAAAATGAGAGAGGCAGCCATGAGAAGACCTGGAGGAAGAATATTCTGGGCCATCAGGAGAGTACTGGGAAGCAGCACAGTGAGTTTGAGGAACCCCAAAGAGGCCGGTGTGATTGGAGAGGAGGAGCAGAGGGTCAGGGTGGGACAAGGTCCTGATAGGATGTTAGAAGTCACAGTAAGAGTTGGGATTTTAATCTCATTATGACTCGAAGCCATTGGAGGCCCTTGAGCAGGGAGACGATGCCATTCTGCATTTGGAGGTGGAGAGCCCTCAGCCTCACCCATCCTATGGCCTTAATGGTGAGTAGGCACAGTCATGTTAGCTTTTGGTAGTCAGAACTATTTATTTGCAAAGTCACAACGGATGGAGACATTCATCCCTGAGACATTGTGACTTCCTGACATACCTTTCATCAAAGAAAGTTTACGTGAAGTTCCAAGTAGTATATTATTAAATGCAGTACCTCCGATTCTGATTTTTAAGAATTTTTAATTTGTAGTTGAGGTATATGGTAACTTTCTGTTACAAGTTGATTAACCTCTTGGCTCCCCTCCCCTGCCTTTCATCCCTGCCAGGAAAGAGTCGATTGTAGTTTCATAGCATTTTTCTAGTAATTTTTATACTAGTTTGGTGATGTACTTGTTTTGGTGACTTGTAATAATGGATGGCTTCTTGGGGTGTTTTTTGCTTGTTTTGAATCACCAAATTTGAGAGACTAGCAGCAGATTTTATAGGCTATCTCCTAAGTATGAGGATCTTTGGGATTGATGGAATGAGACAATGAAAACCAGAAGCTTAAATACTGATTTTCTTTCCCCATCAAATTTATCATTTGGTACTGAACTGATGTTTCTCTTACCATATCAAACCGGAGTCATCCCGAATTTGGTCTTCTTTCTAATCTTATTCTTTAACAGCCATTGTGTAATTATCCTGAGCCTTACTTTTTTCTGGATTTTGTGGAAATCTCTGGGGTCGTACCTGCGTAGTTGGGGGGAGAGGGAGAAGAGTGAGTACAGGAGTGGCTGCTCCCGGCAGCTGGCTCCTGGTCGGGGCCGGGTGAGTGGAGAGGGTTGCAGCAAAGGGCCTGCCATCACTGACAATCCATGGTCATTGGTCATTGGGATTTCAGAGTTTTTATTGACAGTGCATGATAATCCTATGAAGCAAGTAGGGTCAACAGTATTTTTGTGTGTGTGTGTACAGTGAAAGAGTGTTGTGCTCATCAACACAAAGAACAGGAAAGGGCTGGTTCCTTAAACCAGGATTGACTTCTAGTTCACTGCCATTTCCACTATAATGAAACACTGCCTTAATAATAAAGTATGGACTTGAAATAAAGAGCATGCATCTAAATGCAGAGGTCATGTGCCAGGTCAGTCTAGTAAAAAGGATTGTATATAAGATCTAACTGATGAAGGGATGTCTTATGTAAGTGACGACAGGAAGGGAAAGAAAATGAAGACCATAGAGCAACAACCAGATCACCACTTACCTGCGCCATTCTCGCTGAGTCACAGTTTGTAAGTCCTCCCTTCTTGGGCCTTTGGGTTTTAGGTTTGTCCAGTTTACCGTTGCTTTAATAGTTTAAAACAGTTTCTCTGGGTTCTAAAGAAGGAATATGGTAAGCATGTAATTACAGTTTGGAACAACTGTCATATTTCATTGACCCTAAGACATAATCAATGATAAGAAGCGCCACTCTTTTCTATACCACTAAGAATAAAAAACACAACTGCCAATCAGACTAAGAAACAGTTTTTTCTTATGCTATAAAATGTTACTTTTTAACTGCATCGAACAAATATTTCTGCTTCAAATTTTTTAATGGTTTGTTGTCTGAAACATCTAGGAGTTGCAGTGTCCAGTCATTTTACCAAGAATGACAGGTTCACCCAGAGGCAGGCAATGACCTACATCACTATTATTGTTTGTCCAACAGAAACAAGATGCTTTGATTATAAAACATATCCCAAGTTCAGAGATACACACTTTTTTTTTACATGTTAAGAACTTAGAATCAGTAAAATCTGCTAAATAGTTTTATTTTTCTAATAGTACTATTGCTGAAAAAAATATTTATTGTTATCCTGGGATGATTGCTTAGCAGCTACAGGCAAATGTGGTTCCTGTCTTGGTGGAGCTTAGATGGGGAAACAGATAAAACCTGCACTAAGAATCAGTTAGAAGTTGTGACTCTTTATTTTGGAGATAGGGGATGACCAAAGAATACTCCTTTGAGGAGGCAGTACATAAGGTTAAGATTTAAACGGTGAGAAAGAGAGACAAGCATGGACATAACAAAGGAGGGAGTGTTCCTAGCAGAGAGGAACAGAATATGTGGCTATAAAGACGCTGAGAAGGGAAAGAGCTTGGTAGGTTCCAGAAATTCAAAGAATGGCCATGTGGTATGACCAGAAAAGTTTGTGCATAGCTAGTACTCTGACATCTTGAAACTAAAATATGTCCCAGTTTGGGGTTGGAAAAATGCCTTACCAGATATGGTCACAATGTTACAGTTCTTAAAGCATATTTAATCTTTTTGTTAAATGCCTTCTGAGGACTGGAATTACTTTCAAATAAAATCTTTTATTTTAAACCCATAGTCCATAAAAGTATTTGATATATATAATTAATTATATATAATTGATCCTGATCACGCATGGAGTCCGTATTTGCAGTTTTGCCAGCACACTAAAATGTATACGTAGCCCCAAACTCAGCACGCGTGATGCTTTCACAGTCACTCACAGACATGCGAAGTGTGGCGAAGAACGTGAGTTGCCCGACATGTACGTTTCTAGCTCAGTTCAGACAAGGGGACGCTCTGCCTTGTTGCTTTAGCTCTCATATTGCAAACAAGTGTCCTTTCCGTGATCGATTTGTACCATGTTTTTCTATTTTCTTGCTTTTTGTCGTTGTCGTTGATTACGCTGTTTAAAACGGCTCCCAGGCATGATGCTGAAGTGCTGGGTAGTGTTCCCAAGTGTCAGAAGGCTAGGATATGCCTTGTGGAAAAAATACATGTGTTAGATCAGCTTCAGCAGGTGTGAATTACAGTGCTGCTGGCTGTAAAGAACGAGTTCAGTGTTAATGAATCAACAGTGTATGTTAAATGACATAAAACAAGGTTATGTATTGATCTGCTGACAAAAATATGGTGACAGGAGCCTCACAGGAACCTAACCTTATATTTCCCCTGGGAGCAGCGGTTCGGTTTCTGCTAATTTAGTGTTCACAGCACCTTCGTAGAACAGAACCACCGCAAATGACAAGTCCGTTTTACACGTGTATGTGAATACATGATTAACATGTCGCTGTGTAGCAAGCCGCCCCAAAATCGGATGGCTTAAAGTAATAGCAACTGTTCATTAGCTCACGAGTGTGTGGGTTGGTATTTGGGATTGGCTCAGCTGTACAGTTCTTTGGCTGTGCTTGGTTGTACGTTTGTAATCAGCTGGTCATCACTCAGGTGTCTGATGATTGGACTGGGGCCCTAAGGCATGCACTTCTCATCCAGCAAGCTCACCTCGGCTCATTCATGTGGGGGTGGTTGCAAGTTTCCCATAAGCAGCAGGAGGGCAAGCCCCAGTATACGAGTGGTTTTCAAACCTCTGCTTATGTCTCATTTGCCAACTCTGACCCACTGGGCAAAGCAAGGAGGCTCCCCCTCTTGATGAGGAGCCCATTGAAAAGGCATCGATGTGGAGAGGGGAAGAATTTATCTTCTGGTTTTATACTCTAACTCATATATTAAGCACTTTTGCTGGATTCTTTACATACTTTGTCTTATTGTTACTTGGAAGCCAGAAGGTAGTACTTTCTGTTAACCCTACTTGGCATAAAAGGAAATTGAAGTTCAGAAAGATGAAGCAACTACATAGCCAATCATTGGCAAAGGCAGGTCACAAGTGTCTGAATGATTGCGAAGTTTTTATTCTTTCTCTACTCTTTGCCTTCTGATAGACAAATGACTAATTTGCCTAATTTGTTTGGTCCTGGGGGGAAAAAACAGCAGTAAGATGAGTTTCATCAATATGGGAAAGAAAAAAAACCTGCCATTGTTTGTCTTGGAAAAGAAACTGTGTCACTAGTAAATGTGGTGTGCACGATCTTACTAGTATAGTGAGTTTGAGGAAGTCAGGGCGACGGTGATTTGCAAATGTGTGGTGCTTGATTTGCACGAAAGGCCTACATCCTTGGCATGGAACCTGAGTTGTAATAGAATTTATTCCGAAAGACTTTAAGGAAGTTGATTAAAATATTAGAGATATTGACGTTGTCTGAAGAGATCTTGTATTTATTTCTTTAAAAAAAATCCACAATATTACCATAGCTAGGCCCTATTATGCTATTGTAATCATAGTTGAACCAAGAAGGGTGATTAACGATAGCAATTTATTGTACCTGAGGAGGAGAGAAAATAGGAGATGTTGTCGTTATCATAAATCATATCATAAATAACCAAAAAGAAGCACTCAGAATGCTTGTGTGGTGTCAGCAGCCAGCCCCTTCAGGCCCGTTAGCCCAGGATGTAGCCATAGAAACCCCAAAGTCATATTGTTATCTTAGTCTTGCTGCAGTTATGTGATACAACAGCATTAACATATAGATTAGGCCATTTATAATACTAGGTGTCATTTCAGGTTGGCTTGCTTATATAGCATTTTAGTTTTTTATTGTGCAGAATGTTAGGGAAATAGTGCTTTTTTACAGGTCAGTGTGTGTATAAGTATTTATAACACATCATCCTCACTCTGCTATTAATTTATTGTGTTATTGATTGGTTGTACCATATAAATTGTCACTGCCTAATTGTCTTGTCTTTGCTAGTAATTTCATTTTTTTTAAGTAAATAGGCTAATTTAAAAAATACCTACCCACTTATACACACTGAGTTGTGTTTTAAGGGTCTAATTTCTGTTACATTGTAGACAGCGCAATTTGAAGAATATTTTATGAGGGGATGTAGTTGGGATTTTTTTTAAAAATTTTAGCCTCATTTGGAACTAAAAATAAAATGTTTCTGTGGGCAGTTTTTGTATCGCTACTCTTCCTGTCTTTCCAGGCGTCCAGTGTCCACCTGCCTGACCAAGCCTTGCCCCTTCAGTACCCTGTGCTCTAAACCCTCTCTGTCCCCAGTGTTCCATAAGGTTACTTCAGTTATGTTCCATTTGCTCAGTCTCCTTACCTCAAAAAGTAGGGGAGAGTCGTTCATTTGTTAGCTTTATAGCCTTAAAGATATTGGCAGAAGCATTTTAAAGATGCTGCCTTCGGGGCGCCTGGGTGGCACAGCGCTTAAGCGCCTGCCTTCGGCTCAGGGCGTGATCCAGGCGTTATGGGATCGAGCCCCACATCAGGCTCTTCCGCTATGAGCCTGCTTCTTCCTCTCCCACTCCCCCTGCTTGTGTTCCCTCTCTCGCTGGCTGTCTCTATCTCTGTCAAATAAATAAATAAAAAATCTTTTAAAAAAAAAATAAATAAAGATGCTGCCTTTATCCAAGACGTAAACGTAGTGGTCAGAATGCCAAGCACTGTTGCGTGTAGTCCGTGAAATACTTAGGGGCAGAAAGAGCTCTGTCCTGCCCTTGAGATCATCCCACATGTACAGTCCACTATGTGTGGAAATGACCCCAATAAAAAGATCCTCAGCTCTTACAAGTAGGAGGTCAGATGTCAATACTGAGGTTTGGCAGATGTGAAAACTTAGATGTGAGAGAATCAGTGGGCTGGGCAAGGTGGACTCATGGCACTGGTAACAGAGGCCACACGTGGTTTCAGTCTAGACCCCCCCTCTGTCCTCATCTCTCCAGGTGTGGCTGTATGTGTACCTTAAACCGATCCCTGCCACAGCACTTGAGCCGATGGCCACAAAATGTGGTTGATTCTTAAGGATGGGAAATCATGTCCTATTTGACCTCATACAGGATTGAACAGAGTGCTTGCCACAGGGAGATTCAGAAGACACCAAGCAGACGAGTGAGTGAATGAATGAGTAGTGGAAAGAGTGAGTCCTTCAAGGAACTGGCGACAACAGTATCCAGATAGATAGAAACGTGTTTGAAAAAATATGCATTCTAAACGAATCCTTTAGTGTTTGTTAATAAAAGAGGAATCTCTTATAAAAACAGCAGGATGCATAAACTAGCAAGAAAATAGGTAAGTTTGTGTCATTATTGCTAGAAATTTCTGCATGTATATTTCTTTAAAAAAATCACAAGAAATCTAGTTTTAAATACATTTGATTTTGGTGAAATATATATAGATAGCATTTTATTGTCCCTATATTTAAAGTTAGGAATGCAAGTATAGTTTCTGCCTATTTTGAGATCATGCCACTAAATTTTAAAGTTGCATGCATCTGTGTAATGAGATAAAAAGCTTTCCGTGCCATATGAAAACAATTTCCTTTTTCTCCCCTAATGTCCATGAGCTCTTTAGATTATAGTGTTTCTTTAAAGGCATTTATTATTCTACTTAAAAAGATATTTTGTTCTAAGTCAATATTTATAGAAACTTAGAATTAACCCATTAAAAACCCTTTTGGTGTGTCCAGGCCTTATTGCCTTGTTTTATCTTTTGTTCAAGAAGTTTGGTAAAGAAGCATATTTTTCTCATTATTCCTCTGGGAAATGTAGCGAGTGTGGATTATTTATTTGTGTCATTAACGAAGAAAAATTGGAGTGGAATTTGTAGTGAGTCCCCTACCCGCATCACCATCTGTGAAAGTTTTAAAAAGACGGACATTACCACGGACCCGTCTTATTTCTGATCTGTAAGTAGAAGGGAACTTGACTGTTGTTCTGCCGTCAGTCACACACTGAAGGAAAATGTTAATTCGATGAAACTGGGTGAAGGGTATTCATGAGTCCTTTGTAGTGTTCTTACAACTTTTCTGTAAGTTTGAAATTGTTTCAAATTAAAAAGTTAAAAAATAATTCTACGATCAAATGTTGACCTGGAATCATTGATTGTTTAAATGAAAAGACACCTGAGAGATCATCTCTATCTCCTTCTTTTTCCATACCTTATGATAACATATGGAATTTGCTACGAGTTAAGTGTCTCTTTTAAATTGTATTTCTGACCATGGTGATAAATTTGCGCTGAGTCATTCACGATATTTCCCATCATTTCCTTTTTTTGACAAATGAGAAAGCATACCACATATGCAAAACTCTGGCAGGATGAAAAGTTACTTTTTAATATGGTAGGTTTTTCTTAGATTGAATTATAGCATGTATATAATTTATAATTATAGATTGAATTATAGCATATATATGTAAATTTTATTGAATTTATATGAAGAATACGGTTGTTGGTAGTGGGCATGAGCCTTTAGCAGAAACTTGACATTTTTTTTTAAATAAAGGTTCCTGTGCTGGTTTAAGTGTGGTTCTTTGTGCGTCTCTTTTCTTACTGTCAATAGCTTTTATTTCCCAGACGTGTAGGCGTTATATCATAATTTATGGTATTCTTTGAAGAATGACAGTACTAATGATCGGTTATAACAGATATCACAGTTTTGAATAAACTCTCACACAAAGGATAATCAAATCAAAAGTCTTATCACCGTTAACGGTAGCCAAATTTTAACACAAGCAGAATAGAAAATACCAGTTTTATTAATAATTCCTTACGATACCTTTAGCAGCATAACATTAACACTTGCCCAGAAGCAGCTTCCCTCACTTAAAATATCTGTTCTCCTTAAAAAGTGTCCCCAGCCGTTCTGGACTGCTTCCATTGCAGGTTAGGGTCATTAGACCAGGCGGAAGAGGTGATACCCATTTGACCTAAATGCTAACTCAGGACTTAACGCTGTCATGCGGAGTTTGAAAGATTAGAGTAAGGAGAGTTGGGTTTTTTTTTGTTTGTTTGTTTGTTTTTGTTTTTTTATCTTCTCAAAAAGGATTGCAGGGTTAACTTTATAATGTATATCTGTTATTGATCGGTGTTATTATTTAGTAGTTGAATATTGAACTCTAATTAGTTGTTCTGCCCAAGAAAAACAAAGAACAGGCCTTTCATCTGGATGACCTATAACAAGCTCTCTGTTAGTCCTGGAAGTTCCCTTTCTAGGGATTGCTTCCATTAGAGTAATCCCTCTGCCCCTGCCCCTCCCAGGGCATCCACCTACGGCCCTGTCTAGGGGACTCACCCTCCCAGAGCTGACGTAGCCCCAGATGCACCTCCAGAGGTAGGAGAACAAGACAGGCTTTAGCACATCTAAAGGCCCCTGCCTAAGCCAAACCTTCCTCTTTCTGCTTTGGCATCGCTGGGATTTATGAACCTCTGTCAGGTAGGAGGGGGCTCTTTGGAATTCAGAAATAAAACAGTAATGAGTACTCTGAAATGTTTTCTTCATTCACTTGAAGAATATCTTAAAGCTCTCTTCTGGGGCGCCTGGGTGGCACAGCGGTTGAGTGTCTGCCTTCGGCTCAGGGCGTGATCCCAGCGTTCTGGGATCGAGCCCCACATCAGGCTCTTCCACTATGAGCCTGCTTCTTCCTCTCCCACTCCCCCTGCTTGTGTTCCCCCTCTCGCTGGCTGTCTCTGTCTCTGTTGAATAAATAAATAAAATCTTAAAAAAAAAAAAAAGCTCTCTTCTTTCTCATTTTTGATGTTTGCCCATTAGCAGTTGAGAAGATCCAAGGTCTGTCTTGTCATTCTGATAAAAGATAGGGTTGGAAGGGGCCGTTCAATTTTTCTGACCAGAGTAGATCTAGGACAGGAATCTAAAAACTTTTCTGTAGAAGGCCAGATAGTAAATATTCTAGGCTTGCTCATTGCTTATATAACCAGAGTACGGTAGAGCCCAAAGCGGGAGGCTGGCCATTTTCCAGTTGCTACGAAAAAGTGTCACGGAAGAGGGAACACGTGATTGGAGGCTAAGAAGAGAGAGTCACCGAAGTGTCAGGGGGGGTCCTTCCAGGTGGAGGGAGCTGCACATGCAGAGGCACAGCAGTGTGTCCTTGAGGAGCTGCAAGTGAGTCTGCGCGACAGAGTGGCAGAGGGCCCAGGACGCAGTGGAAGGTGAGGTGAATCACGGAATCAGATGATGGAGCGCCGGATAGGAGGTGCTGGAGAAATTGGGTTAATTTTACATTTTAGAATACTGGCTTTCATCCTGTTCTAGCCTCACAACAAAAGCTTTTGTGGAAGCTCAGCAGGTAAAATAGATAACCTTAGGGGTAACCATTCCACTTAATAGAGAATAGGGGACCCAGTCTGTACTGTGCGGTACTTCCAAAGGGGTTCCACAGAACCCTCAGGCTCCAAGGAACTCCTTGGCAAAGTAGTGACGTAGGGACCTATGAAAGGTTCTTGAGATGGGGAGTCATATGCTCGGATTTGTGGTTTCGGAAGATCAGCATAAGGCAATGTGAAAGATAGGAGCTGGAGGCAGTGACACTAGTTAGAAGTATGGAGAAGAGGTGTTGAGGATTCGAGCAAACGGTAGTAGCAGTAGGGAGAGCATGTTACAGGAAATGCAGTAGAAAACTGTGTTCACAATGCAGAAATAGAGAAACAAAGGAAAGAAGGCGTCTGGAATGATGTTTCTACTTAGGTGCTTGGATAGGTGATACTGTCGTTCTCCAGTCATGCTAACAGTACTTTGTCTCAAATTTGTCTTGTGCCAGACGTCATTAACCGTTCACCCAACTCCATGTCTAGGGCTTGAGCTAATTAATAATCATCTTTCTTCTCTACTTCCTTATTTCTCTTAATGACCGCATTGCTCACTGCCCAGGGCTCAGAGCCTTGAGATGGTGCTTGACTCCTTTCTCCACTCTTAGACCTAATCATTTATTAGATTCCATTCATTCTACCGTCAAAATCTCACCTACCTCTATTGCTTCCTTTTATTACCACTGTTCTAGTTCAGACCCTATTGCCACTTACCTACATCATTTCAGTAACCCCTAACTTACTTGTCACATCTCCATTATTATGTTACCTCCCATCCATCATGTATGTTCCTGCCAGAAGAATTTGCTGACATATACCCTCAGATTTTTCTTCCTTGTCTAAAACTCTTCACCAGGTCCAAACTACCAGTAGAATAAAGATCATTTAGTTTTCTCTGGAATTCAAAGCTTCTGGGGTCTGGATGCAACCTTAGTAAGCTCACTTTGTACTCTTCCCCCTCTTATACCCTGCTTGCCAGATGAATATTCCCTGGCCTCCTGTGTTCCATCTCCATCTCTTCACCATCTGTTCCTTCATCCTGTGCTTCCCCATTCCTAGTCTGCAGATATCCAAAGCACTACCTAATTGGTGAAATCTTCCTTAGATCTTTAATATTGCAGTAATCTTTCTGCTTTGAACTGCTGTAGCTCTTTATCTGTCTTATGGGGCTAATCACTTTCTATGTGCTGTACACATACACTGTGTCCCCATGCTTTATTAATATGTGTAGAGAGAAAAAATGTGATCTTAAAGCAACTCAGTCAAGTAGGCAGGGCCAGTAACATTAACCCCTTTTGAAAGGTCAGGAAACAGGCTGCAGGGGTTAAGAGATTGCTCAAGGCCTGTTGCTCTCTAGTGCCAGAACGCTGGCGGAAACACCATCCCTCTAATGCCAAAGCCAATACGTTTGCCCTCGCACCACACTGTCTCTCAAAGTGGCTGAACGGCAATCAAGCAGAAGAGAAGACGTAAGTAGTATATGAATTGTATCCAGGTTGGACACTTGTATTTTCTCAACTCCAAGAATTAACATTTGTTATAAGAGTCCTAAAAAATGTATGCTTTTTTGTAATTTCTGAGGTAGTAGTCATATAATAACCCACCTCTTGATCTTCAGCGGTATGGGGGTGGGGGTGCACGCGTATGCATACCTGTACAGAAGAGGAAGAAGGAAGAGAAAGACAGTATTTAGTCAGGTTAGGAAAATAATTAAGGAAGGAGGAGACAGGAAATACTTAGCAGACTCCAGCTCCTGAAAGTAGGGCCAAACCACTCAAAAAGAAAACAGTCTGTCTGGATATCTGCTGTCCCTGATTGCCACCCTTCCGATAACGATGGCGTGCGAGTTTGGAAGATCGTTGAGGATCTGCCACTTTACTTACCCTCTAAACACTGTCCATAAATTCCTTTCTTTCCCAGAAATCACGTTTGAAGCATTGCTGTTATTTGTTTAGAAAGCATTGCTTTCTAAATATTCTGCTAACAGCTCTTTTCTTTTCTTTTACCAGAAGAAGAAGAAGAGCAGGTGCCCACTGATGGCGGTACGTCCGCTGAAGCCATGCAAGTTCCCTTGGAAGAAGATGATGAACTGGAGGAGGAGGAAATTATTAATGATGAGAATTTCTTGGGTAAGAGACCGTTGGATAGTCCCGAAGCTGAAGAAATGCCTGCCATCAAGCGACCACGGCTGTTAAGCACTAAAGGGGACACCCTGGACGTAGTAGTATTGGAAGCTCGAGAACCCCTCAGCTCAATAAATACCCAAAAGATTCCGCCAATGCTCTCTCCGGTCCACGTACAGGACAGTACAGACCTTGCCCCTCCGTCCCCAGAGCCACCGATGTTGGCTCCAGTGGCAAAATCACAAATGCCAATCACAAAACCATTAGAAACAAAGTCATTTACACCGAAAACAAAGACTAAAACTAGTTCTCCGGGACAGAAGACTAAATCACCTAAAACTACTCAGTCACCAGCAATGGTCGGAAGTCCTATTCGGTCACCAAAAACTATATCCAAAGAGAAGAAATCTCCTGGACGCTCTAAGAGCCCCAAAAGCCCCAAGAGTCCCAAGGTGATGACTCATATTCCCCAAGCACCTGTCAGACCGGAAACACCAAATAGGACTCCTTCAGCTACGATAAGTGAAAAACTTAGTAAAGAGGCCATTCAGGTAAAACAGATACAGACCCCCCCAGATGCTGGGAAACTCAACAATGAGAATCAGCCGAAGAAGGCTGTCGTGACCGATAAAACGATCGACGACTCCATCAATGCCGTGATTGCACGGGCTTGCGCCGAACGAGAGCCAGACCCTTTCGAGTTTTCTTCTGGATCAGAATCCGAAGGAGACATTTTTACCAGCCCTAAGAGGATTTCAGGTTCAGAATGTACTACTCCAAAAGCTTCCACCTCCTCCAACAATTTCACAAAGTCAGGATCCACTCCTCTGCCTCTTTCAGGCGGAACTTCAAGTTCTGACAATTCATGGACAATGGATGCGTCCATAGATGAGGTTGTGCGGAAAGCAAAAATGGGAGCCCCTCCAACTATGCCTCCCAGCTTTCCCTACATCTCTTCTCCTTCGGTCTCTCCTCCCACCCCCGAACCTCTGCACAAGGTGTATGAGGAGAAAACCAAGCTGCCTTCATCTGTGGACGTCAAAAAGAAGTTGAAAAAGGAACTGAAGACCAAAATGAAGAAGAAGGAGAAGCAGAGAGATAAGGAGAGGGAAAAAGACAAAAGCAAGGAGAAGAGTAAAGAGAAGGACAAAGTGAAAGAGAAAGAGAAAGAGAAGGAGAGCAGCAAGGAAACCAAGTACCCCTGGAAGGAGTTTCTTAAAGACGAAGAGCCAGATCCCTATAAGTTTAAAATAAAAGAATTTGAGGATGTCGATCCCAAAGTGAGATTGAAAGACGGAATGGTGAGAAAAGAGAGAGAGAAGCATAAAGATAAGAAGAAAGACAGAGACAGAGGCAGAAGGGATAAAGATAAGAGAGACCGGGAGAAGTTTAAAGAGAAGGGGCGGGAGGACAGGCCCAGAGCAGCCCCTGCGCCTGTGGTGCTGCCCCCGAAGGACGTACCGCTGCCCTTGTTCAGCCCCGCAGTGGCCGCCAGGGTCCCCGCCACGCTGCCTGCTCTGTCGTCAGTGCTCCCTGAAAAACTGTTTGAAGAAAAAGAGAAGCCCAAGGAGAAAGAAAGGAAAAAGGACAAAAAGGAGAAGAAGAAAAAGAAGGAGAAAGAGAAGGAGAAGGAGAAGAAAGACAAGGAAAGGGAGAGAGAGAAGAGGGAGAGAGAGAAGAGAGAAAAAGAAAAGGACAAGCACAGGCATGAAAAAGTAAGCACCTTGCCATGTCCGGCGCTGTCCGGACCCCGTCGGGCTGAAAAATGCAGGTAGACAAAGCCCGCGGTCCTGTCTGTGTTCTGGATGTGCATTGCCCCTAAGTGAAACGGGAAGATACTTGTAATGTGGTGATGAAATTTGATTTTAATTCTAAGACCCACAAACTTGTCATCAAGCCCCCTCCGTGCTAAAAAAATGTTACAGATTCATAGCCCAAGAGGAATCTAATCGCAGACCATAAACCCTCTAGTAAGCAGACAGACTAACTAGTCTCCGGCAGGTTAAAAACATCTGTCACCTTAAACTGTAGAAAATATTTATGTAATTACCAAGTGTACCGCACACTGCTTTGTGCCCAAATTATTAGATACCCCAAAAAGACAGCATCCATTTTACTCAGGGCATGCAAAACTGTGGCCCTGTTTTCAGAGGACGGCTAGGCCGGTGGAGTCCGTCTGGAGGATTCGTGTCTCTTTGGTGAGCCGTGTCGGCAAGTGTTTAAGGTTATGACTGTCTACTCCTTTCTGTAGCATCTCTTATCCTTCTATTTTCTGCTTTAATAAGATTAGGGCATGTTTCCGAGTATCGAGGCTGATCGGGCAGCCTGGCTGGTGGGCAGAAAATAATTCCAAATATCCTACAATGTAAGTAAATCAGGCTCTCATAGAGTACAACCAAGGAAACTGATCTATATCCCGCAGTTCTGTAGAAACGGGGACCTCAAGCCTTGGGGTCCAGGATGTGACCTCTGCTTTTATGGCTTTGCTCTTCAGTTCATGGTTCCTTGGATTACAGTGGTCGACTGGTTGGTTTGAACATTTCTTTTAAACTTTCTGAAAAAGTGTCTAAGTATTCATGGTCTGTCATACACACAGATTCTCAGAGACCCTTTCCCTGCCCCTCTTGAAGCAGTCCTCTTGGAGTTTAGCCAGAAAATAATAACACAGTCATTTTTTCCCACATAATAAAATAGATGTATTTGACACATGGCAGATCTATGATCATCAGTACTTTTGCAATATTTCAAATTTCAAACTTACTACCTAGAAAAATTAGTTTAGCTGACAAGTAGGAATGGCACCTCTCAACATTTTTCTGCCTAACTTCATGCTTTTTCTGTCCCCCTTGGCTATTCCAAAATATAAAGAAGTAGAATGGAACTCCTGATATAAATAACTAAACATCCGCAAGTTAACAAGACACAGAACTCCAACTCTTGTTTCCATTTTAAAAATCATCTTCTTATGTTTATGTGGCACCTGGCACTCACACGTACCTTATTTTCTCCTCCTAACACACCTGTGCCTGAGGTCCAGCAGGTATTGTTACCAAAATTTGTGGATGAGGAAGTGAGTCTGAGAGGGTGACTTGTCCAAGATCAAGGTCACACAACCAGCAAAAGCCAGGTCACTGACACGAGGATCCTCTTCACGGTTTGGAAATGCTTACTGCTGGGGATCTTGCCCGGTAGCAGTTATCACTCGCCCATCACGTACCAGCACCTTGGCACCTGAGCCCTCAGTAGGTCAAACAGGGTCCTGTTCCTTTCATCACCGTCCTAACTGTGGAAAGTCAATGGAGTTGTTTCAACGGCCATTATGAATTTGAGTAAAGCCCATCAGATTAGATTAGTAACAGCAATCCTCGCCTTTCTGCAGCTTCCACCTGACTTTGGGAAAGAAAATTCCCTCGGACTACCTTGGTTGGGGGTAAAGGCTCAGTTACGAGTTGCTAGATTGCACCTAAGAGAAGGATGCAAGTCCTTGTATCATGTCCGATGGGTTATGGCTCAGATGAATGACAAAAGATAAAGATTTATAAAAGTTGGCTATCTTATAAGGTCTTCAAAAAGAATAAACCGTATTGTCTCTAGAGTTAAATCTGAGTTCACATCCTGCCTTTTTTAGCTGTATGACACTGGGCAAGTTACTTTTGTGAGTAGTAAATGAGATTACATCTGAGACGTGCTCGGTACTGTGTCTGGCACGTAAGTAAATGCCCAGTCAATGCAGATCATGCTGGAGATGGAGTCAAGTGTTCTTATTTCATTTTGAATCAACCCACAAAATGTGCAGACCTAGAGTTTGCTACTTCATTGGACCAGACTAGCTAACTTACGTATGACGGGGGACGTCAGCTATGCTTAGCAGTGTTGAAAAATTATTTCTCCTTCCTTGGCATCCTTTTAAAGTTTAGCTCTTTATAGAGAGAGGAGAGGATAAAGCCAGTGCAGCCCATGCAGATGCCCCTGACAAGGTGTAGAAATTGAGATATTAACGTAAACCTTGACTTCTCTTCTTTCAACTCCACTTATTCCTCCCTGAGCATCAAGCCATACGACTAAATGAAAGTGTACCTGAAATTGGGTTACCTAAGGCTTAAGAAGTCCCTTACATACCCTCAGATCAAAATAACGCACGTCTTAGCTGCCCCGAGAAAATGTCTCTTGTCACAAAAATGAGGGCCGCGGTGTCCTTCTTCCTTCTCATCGTGACCAGCTCACAGGAGCAACTCTCACAGACATTGACCCCAGTTCAGCAAGCAAGGGCATTGTTTCAATAAAACAAGAAAAATCTCCCCATATTTATTTAACCTGCCTGTAAAGTTTTTACCATCCACACCCACATTTATCGATACAGGAACCACTAATGATACCATTAGTTAGACGGGAATCTGCATGGTAGGTTGAAGGAGACTTGGGCTCTGGAATCCAGCAAATCTGAGTGAAGATCCAGGGCGGGTTTTTTTTTGGTTTTTTTTTTAAGTTTCTTTATACCTTAGATGCTCCACCTTTAAAGTAGGGATGTGGTGACACTTATTGAAAACAGCAGAACACTAATAGTTAATATTCATTGACTAATTAGTATATGCTAAACACCATGTAAATACTACCTGTGAGTTTAATTTCTTACCACAACTCTATAAGGTAGATACTGTAGTTGTTATCACTTTAAGATGAGAAACTGAGGCTTGGAGAAATTAATAAGGTTGCCCACGAGCACACGCCTCAGAAGTGATTTAGGACCCATGATTGCAACCCAGGCCATCAGATGCCATCATTGATGTTTCTTAGCCACTACACTTGCCTACATTAAATTAAAAATGGATTAATTGAAATAACGTATGCAAGGCACCTTGGCTTAGCGGTGCATCATCGGGAAGAAAAATCATTTTTCTAGTAGTGGTACTAATCCACCATGTAGTGACTTACGCACAATTTGTGTCCCCTTTATGTGCAATAATATGCACTGGTCAAGGTTAGGAGTCTGATCTTTTGCTCTTTAAAATAGAAGCAAACTGACTTTTTGGGGACAACATATTAAGTGCAATTATGCTGAGCAGTCGCAAACGTGACAGGACGGCTTCAGCAGCGAGAAGCCAGCAGTACCGTTCAGAGTGGTTACAAGTTCCCGTTTGTGCTTATTGCAGTCAGTGTGTGTACCACGTGACTTAATTTATCAATAGAAGGCTTTTGAAGTTTAGATGAATGTTACAGGTCTACTTTAATTCACATTGACTCTTGGTATTTGAAGTGTTTTTTGGAAGGAGGATTGCTGTGAAAAAAAATAAGAAAATGTCTCATTATTTGTTAGTGGAATTGAACAGTTGTCCATATAACCCAACATAGTACATAAACCAAAATCCACCTGTTGTCAGATGTGGAGATATATTTTTATGCTCTTGAGTACAATCTGAGAAGGCATGGTAGAGTGTCATCCAAAAAATGACAGTGTCACAACCTGCGGGTACATAGGCCGAGTGCTGGCCCAGGAAGACCATGGGCTTTGGCAGTCAGACTGACTTGGATCTCGTTCGAGCTCTACCACTTACTAGTTACTCACCAACCTCTTCATACCTCTCTGAGCCACTACTCCCTCCCCTCTGTCTCCTTCTTCCCATTCAGTACTGGAAAGAGACAGCGTCATCATAAAGTATGGGTTACCTCTGCTCAAAAACAATGGTCTCATACCTTCCCCAGCAATATTTTGGCTTATAGAGGCCTTCTCTTCTACCCTCTCGTGGAAGACTGTAAGTGAAGACCAGTTGGTATCATTTAAGATGACTCTCCAGAATTTCCTTACAACTAACCAGTTATATGGATGATCGACCCACATGTCATTGAGATTTGCTTGTAATGAAAAGGTCGTAAATTCTAGAAAGGATTCCCCCAATTTTGATCCTATTGATTGATGAATGTTACTTTGAGCCAACATCAGCTATTGGAGGAACTAACCCAGGTAGTAAAGGATACTAGCAGCTGCTGCTTAGTGCATATGGCGCCAGACCACCCAGCTTGGAGGGTTTGGTCCTGTTGCTGCTGTTTGAGTAGAAAAACACCACAGAAAGGTCAAGTAGCTTGCTGTAGCTGGTGGGTGGAGGAACTGGGACTTGGCCCCAGGTGTGTCTGAGCGAAGCCTGTGTCCTTTGTCACCCAGAAGGGCCTTCTCAGCCAGTCACTACAAAGCTGATGAGGGAATAAACACGGTTTCACGCTCGGGAGTAAGGTGAACATCATGATTTTAGGAAACTGTAGTCCCTGAAGAGACCTTAGAGAGCTCCTCTTCAACCCCATATTTCAAAGAAGGGGCAAGGGGGGTCGTCTGCACTTAATGACTTCAGTTATCAGAACAATTAAAATGTTTGACGTTTCTTTAATCTATCCCCAAATCCCTTAGCATTTGCCCTCAAATAATCTTTTATTGAATTTAAACAGTTTTTTCTTTAGAGAATGACAGATAGTTGTACTGGTTTGTGCCTTTAACAAAAGGTTGTCATTGTTTTCCCTTCTGTTTGGAGTAATTTCCAGTCTTTTCTCATCAGCTCTCATAATTAACTAGTGAAATGAAGAGTTTTCAGTCAATACAATAGCTCAGGAGAAAGGGGGAGATGTTCTCTTCCTGTTCCAAGAGGAAACCAGTAACTTAACATTTACACAAGTGTGTTTGAATTTATAGATATTTACCAGAGGCCATCTCCAAGTCTCCATGTGAACAAATTTGAGCGCCTAGTGAAAGCCTGCGTTCTGTTTCACTTGCCCTTGCTGGATTCCACTTGTCATACTTGACCACACCGTAGAACCTCTTCTGACTGTCCTTTTAATGTCTTAAACAGTTTATCAGTATTTAGACTATGTTTCTAAATTGAATTAATGTAAAGACCTTAATTGCAAAGAAAGACAACAAGGTGCTCACTGGTCATCATAATTCTGCATCCAAAATGTTAGCTTATTGAAATTAGCTCTTCATCAGTACTATTTCTGGGATATTTTGCTGACCCTTTAGCATAGATGGGAATCTGAACTAGCATTCGCTGAACTTGCTGCCACCCTATCTAGCATACATTTTTTTTTTAAATGAAAGAAGTTTAATGTTAAAAAAATAGAAAATAAAAACTTGGCCAGATTATATTGACAAAGCTGCCCATTACCTTTGCAGAAAGTCCCTGTCAGAAGATAAACTTTAAAGCTGGAATGCATGAAAGAGTTCCAAGATAGAATTTAAATTTAAACTGATTCTTTATAGATAAGCTTTTTAAAAATCCACCTCTTTGCTTCAAGTCAGGATTTTAAAAATAAATTTCCCCTTTAAATCTCTTGAGCGATTTTCATTTTTTGCAAGGCCGCACTGCTGGTGTCCTGGAAAAATGGAGAGTTAGAGCTTTATCAGTTGGTGCCCTGAGGTATGTGGCAAAGAAGCTAAATCCTTGAAGATTAGCAAAAAAAATGCAGCACATGGCAATAAGGGGCTTATATGACTACTAGTATTAGTTCAGGTGAAAGCAGTATTGCTTATACATAAAACTGGACAAATCCACTGACAATGTATTTTTAGTTAGCTACAAAGGAGTCTTCTATTACTGGACTTTGCTCTTTGGTGGATTGGGAAGCTTAGTAATCCACTGTAAATGCTCTGCGCGCCCCAATTCTCAGCTCACTCTCAAGTGCAGTGCTTTTATTTTAACCCTTAGAAGCTCATGTTGTCCCCAGAGTTTGGCTTCATGCCATTAAAAGATGGCCTTAGTCTTATGGGTGAAGTAATTCAAATAATTGTCATTTATTTAGTTTCTTGATTTCTGGGAAGAACACACGAGAAATCATTTTGTGAATGCAGGACATGTCTTTGTTTTTATTTTGGTAGGCATTTGGATAAAGTTAATGTAAATGGAAGTCTGATAAATTTTACTTTAGAGACGGTGTTTTCTGTATCTGTATTCTTAGCATCCTCATTCATCTTTTTTTTGGTACTTGCTTGAGTGTTATCTTTAGGTTAAATCCTATTTAGCTTCTTTAAGAATGAAATTAAGGTTTTAAGTATTTGTAGGGAAGGTTACTGTATGTCCTGGTTTGCCTAGGACAGTCCCAGTTTACACACTTTTGTGGTGTAATTAATAGCTCCCTCTTTCACTCCCAAAGGTGTCTCTGGATGATGTGGTCACCCTGAATTTACCCTAAGATAAAATTTGAAGCTGAGGTAACGGGTCCTGAATCATTCATTAATTCCACAAGTTTACAAAATGTCTTTAGTCTTCAGGGCACATATATACCATTTTTAATTGGACTTACAAAATGTATCTCTATTTTTGTTTGCTTATTTTTTTTACATATCGTATCATTTAACTTTTTAAAATAGTAGGACATAAATAAACCATGTCTTGATTCTTTTATCCTGACAAGTTACTCAAGGTGGCATCAAAAACCCAGCCAGTTTAGTTGAATGGAGGTGAGGCCAAAGTCAATCACTATTTCCATATGAATTAGTTAGCCTTACATTGAGAAAAAGTATTTTACAGCCGACACTAGGGGCACGTGGGTGGCTCAGTCGGTTAATCCAACTCTTGATTTTGGCTCAGGTCATAATCTTAGGGTTGTGAGATTGAGCCCCACGTCGAGCTCTGAACTGGGCATGGAGCCTACTTAAGATTCTCTCTCTCCCCTCCCTCACGTCCCCTGGCCCCTCTCTCTGCCTCTCTAAAAAACAAGAGCAACAACAAGCAATTCTAGCCATCTCACAAATCTATGTCATTTATCATAAAAGACATTTACAGAGAAAGTGAATAGCCAGCTCCATGTAAGACCCCAGCATTACCAGAACAGAGGACTCAGCGGCATGGTAGAGGTGAGGGTGAATTTAGTGTCAGGAAACCTACAAGTAGATCATTTACTTACTGACTTTTTCACTGTGGGCAAACCACTTAATCCTTCTGGTCCCCAATACTTGGGGATGATAATACCTTCCGCACCCAACTTACAGAGTTCAAAGAGCAAATTGGATCATGTATATTGAACACACTTTGTGCTGTGCAAGTGTGAGTTATGATGATTGTGTAGTGTGGTAATAGAAACGGACCTAACAGCATTATTATTAATATTATTTGTATTTATATTATAATAGTCCCTATTATGAGAAGCATAATGATAGTAAAGATCTTTTTCAAGGTAGAGCAGCTTTATTTTTAAATAAAGCCTAAGAAAAGGTTAAGTGCTTAAATAATAGTATTGCAGGCTGAAGGATGTGGAATATTACTCATCGTTTATAACCGTATGGTGCTAAAGTTTTTTAGAATTAAAAAAACATAGGGACTTTATATAATTTTCCATTCTCTGAAACAAAATAACTGAATCCAATCCTAGTTTTGCTGTTTGTGTGACCTTAGAACAGAAAAAGGAAAAGAAAAAATGATTGCTTCATATATGATCAGTTTCCCTATAAAACAGAAACCCTAATGCCTACCTCACATGTTTGTTAAAAAACCTATATGAGAACATCTGAAAAATATCCAGCCACGATGCCTGGCAGGTAGTAAGTGGTTTAAAATGTTTGTTTGTTTTGGATATATTTGTCTGTTCTTCCATAGATAATTCAGAAAGGTGAGAAAAATAGAGAAATCTTAATAGTCTACAAAATAGACCAAGCCATTGGTTTTCAGATTTGGTTAGATCTAGAACTCTGTTAAAAAAGGAATGGGGGGAAGTGGGTGCAAACCCTAGCTAGTTGTCCATGGGTCTTGCTCTGACCCCACCCCAGTGGCCCTTGCTCCCCTAGGGCCTTAAGGAGAACCACTGGACATACTGTCCAAAGAACTGGGCAAATGAAAGAGACGTGTGCCAAAAGTGAGACCGTTTAAAGGAGTAGTTTTTTGTGGGGAAGTTAATAAGTTAAAGTTTAGATGTAGTGAGATGAAACACAGGATATTGAGTTCAAAATGTTCAGTAGGCAATATTCTGTTATGGTCTTAGATTCAATCAGTGCTAGTCTAGAGACAAAGATTTCGAAGACATGACATATTGTAAAACCTACGGCTGAAACCATGAACATGGATGAGCTCACTGAAGAAAGTGTCGAGGGACAAGGGGAGGGGGCCCAGTAGGGTCAGGCAAAGGCAGAGGACCTGGTAGAGGAGAAGGAAGGAGTGTGGTAAGATGCCCAGTGGAAAGCATACCAGGACATCAGGAAACGACTGGTGTCTGAGGAGAGTGGTTTTAGTGGCCTCCTTGGGAGAGAAAGTAGATTGGAGTGAGCTGAGGAATGAGTAAGTGAAGAAGGAGACAAAGATGTGAAACTGAAAAATATAAGAGGTTGTCAGAGAGAGGCTGAAGGGCAGGCAGGTTTTTTTAAGATCGTTGAGCACATTTAAAAGCTAGCAGAAAATTGTGGAACTGCAAAGTTGAAGATGCCTACGTGAGGAGGAAGTTTCTTCAAGAGACCAGAGGAGGAGGACTCTAGTATAGTTGCCGATGCAGAGAAGTCTGTAGGGGCTGAAGTTCTCCTGCCTGGTGGCCTCAGTGTTTGCTCCTGTGGAGCTTGAGGGGCAAAGGAGGAAAGGAAATCACGGAGATAGGTCTGGAAGGAGGTAAGGGTTTGAAATCATTGCTTCAGATAACTTCTTTCACTGCGCCTTGTGCACTTAAGATATGTCAGCCTGTATGATAGGCACTGCGAAGCAGCAGTGAGCAAAACCGATATGGTCTCTGCCCTTACCTAGCCGAGCGGGTAATCCAATAAACCGCATTGAAGGCGTAGAAGGTGTAGGTGGAATTGGAGTCTGATGGTGGACGTTTATGTGATTTTGAAATTTTTCTTTGGAATGACTTGGTGCCCGTGAGGATGATTTTAGATTGGTCCTGGACAGATGGTGAAATAACCAAGGGGCAGGGAGTTGAGCGTGCTTGAGTTGTTAACTCAGTATTTTAGTGCCTCCTACATACCAGGCACCACTGTTCAGGAGGATGGTCGAAACCACAGATCTTGATGTGACGATGGATTTAAAAAAAAAACAAAACAAAAAACTCAAGGGGGATAGTTCAAAACATATGAAAAAATAGTAAATTTGATCGATGTGCAATATGGAAATTAGACGATATAATAGATTGAGCATTGTATTATACGAATATTCATTTCCCTCCAGTACTACCACACTGTCCTATTAGGATTTAATTCTTGGGCTTAAAATGTGTAAGTCAGTGGTTTGCAACTAGTCGTCACAGGGACTAGCAGGGTACTGTTGGCAGGTGGCAGGACCCCAAGACCAAGGATGTTGAACATCTCCCACTGCCTGCACCGTTCCGTTCAACAAAGAACCATCCCACCAGAAAAGCCCAACAGACACTTGTGGGAAAACTGAAATAGATGATAATGTGAGCTACAGAGCTTTTGTTCAGTTTGTTCATTCAAAGCATTATACCATAGGATCTTTACACCAAGATGTGTGAAGGACCCTTTTAAAATCATGCTTGATTTGTGTATTCCCTTTCTGACCATTGACTCAAATATTTGGGAAGATCTTCAGACTATTCAGCAGCTATCGCCTTCACTACAAATCCTAAAAACCACTATTTTTTTCTTTTACAGTATTTCAGATCTGCTGACCACTAGCCAAAAAAAAAAAAAAAAAAAACCCCAGCAGTTTAATGCTGCCATTATGCTTGGTGTTACCGTTTTCTTGTATGATAATGCAAACTTAGGATGGGTTTCATGTTTCTCACGTTCCATAAACGGATACATTTTATCTTACAGATGCAGATATCACTGCATTTTTTTCTATTTACGTGAGGTCTGACAATTACTTAAATGTTCACCAGACTGGGTGAGTTTTTGTTTAAAAATTCTAACAATAAAAATCCAAGAAATTAACCAAAGCTAAGAAAATGCAAAAATAATTCCCACCACTTACATGAAATAATTCAAGTTTGTAGAATTTCTCATGAAGCCAGAGAGCCTGCAGTTGTTGAGAAACAAAAACAAAATAACCCCGACTGTCCTCGACTGTCCTCGAAGCTAACATTTTAGTAGCATTTGAGGCTTAAACTGGCTTATCAGGTTTGTGGAGATGAGGAAGTAGACGAAGAGGTGGGAGGGATTTTGTTGAAAATGCATTTAACTCTAATGTAATAACTTCAACAGATAAAAGTGGAGCCAGTTGTTCCAGCCCCAAGTCCGGTTATCCCCCGATTGACTCTCAGAGTTGGTGCTGGCCAAGACAAGATGTAAGTAGAAACGTTTTCAACTAGAGTGAAATAAATTGAACTTAACCTTCTCTGCTCTTTCCTAATGGGTGTAGAGCTCTAACCTTTTCCAGGTACGAACACGGAGAGTCAAGCTTTACTTTGGGAATTCTTCATTTTCAAATTGGATCAGTTTCTTTCTCAAAGTGCTTTTTGCTTTGTTTGACGTACAGGAACCCTTCTTTCTTGTTCTCTTTCTCTTCTTTAAAGACATGACAGTGTGTCTGCGTAATTGTTAAGGTCCTGGTTATCTGAAAAGGAAGAGACTATGTATTGAGTGGACTGACTGCCATATTCCGCCCAGGTGGAGGTAATGTTATACCTTCTCGAGTATGGATTCTCTGCCCACCACGACAAAAAATGGAGATTCTCATAGTTTTATTCTGTACCTGAAAACAAAGGTACTGCCCAAGGCTTGGTGAAATAGTGTATGATAGGAATAACCGAAGTCTTAATTATCATCTCGTGTGTTTGTTTGCTTATTTGTTAAGAAAAGATTGGAAATATGAACCCCATGTTCACTGTTCATCTTAATTTTCACAGAGTCATCCTATCAGCCCACCCTTCTTTAAAGTAAATTAGTTGACTTTGTTTCTTTTATTCATTTTTGGGATACGGATTAAGGCCTACAATAAATACTCTAAACGTTATTTTAATAAGGTGATTAAACCTTGATTTCTTTTTGTAAATTATGTTAAAAGATCGTTCTTCTTGTTGTAAAAATCATGCTATTTATCATTTAAATGAATTCCACAAGTTAAAAGTACTAGTTTACAATCTTATTTTTCCAGTAAGCCTGAAAATGGATTCGTTTACGTTGCAAACAATCAAATATTGTGTAGGAAATGGGCTTACAGAGCACTGAATTTTCATTCAGTTTTTAGCCATAATAATGAAAGTAAGAGCCATGCACTTACATAGTGGGTAGACAACAGAAAATATGCTTTGTGTTCTCAGTGGTTCATTCCATCTTAAAAGTTTGTATTTTGTGCTGTTGCTTGTGCGAATTCCAAACGTAACACAACATCCATCATTAGGATGAATGATGTTGTAGAGGCAAACATGGTCTTCCAGGAAAATGTATGTTCTTTTGAAGATTGAAAGAAGAAGAAGAAAATCCAGATGGTTCTTCCTTTTCTCACCTAAATTATTCACATAATTTCCACATTACTCTTTTCGGTTCTATCAGTAGAAACCTAGACAGTGGGTGGTGGTGTTACTGACAAGCTTAGACAGTGTTAATAAAAATACTGTAGATTTAGCTCTTCTTTAACCAGATACCGGTTTACCCTATGCCCCCTATTTTACCTACAAAAAATGTGAATAATGTCCTCCTCTGTCAACCAGTAGAAGGCTGATTAGCAGGGCGACCCAACCAGAGTAGCTATTGATACTATCTTTTTGGAAATTCTGTACTTGGGCTCGTTCCTCTAAGCGAAAGATATTCTTACTTATCATTCAACAAATACTTTTCTCTTACTAGTTCACATTTATTACTGTTTTCTCAGTAACTCGCCATTACTTAATCTTTACATCCACAAAAGAGTTTGGCTTGCTCATTCCCTTCAGAGAAATAAGGTCTGTGAAAAGGCTTTGATAATAATATTCCTCTCATCCACCCTTCAGCATCTTTCATTCATTCTCTTGACTATTTTTCTCCTCTCAATAAATTACTCATGCACCTGAGATACTGGGAAATGTGAAAAATAGATCCTGTTATTCTGAAACAGATTGTCCAGTATTGGGGAAATTATAATACTCAGACATTATAGACAAATTGCCCATGAGAGTATAACATTATATAATATGTGAACTTTCAAATATTTAGGTAAATAACCATGTTATATGAATCATTAATCACTTGGCCAAAGTCAGACACAAGGAAATACTTACAATGAACAAAGGAATAAATTAAGTGAAATAGATTACTTTTTAAATTAAGAGAGAAAAAGAGAACTGAGTCACATAGTAATAGGATTTTGTGTAAAATATATCTTAATCAGTGAAGAACTTTTTAAAAAAAATCTAAATCATGGATCAGCACACTATGGCCCATGAACCAAAATCTATCCCACTGCCAGTTTTTGTATGGCTCACAAGCCAAGAATGGTTGAAAAAAATTACAAAAAGAATATTTTGTGACACATGTAAATTTATATGAAATTAAAAGTAATCTTTTATTGTTGTAGCATAAGGATACATGGCTTATTCCATGGCAGTAATAATGGAAAAGAGGAGGTAGACTCATATAAATGTGCCTTTACTTAGTTTGTACACAGTTGGGGCTACAGTACTCTTTTGAAGTGACATTAATGAGCAGAGTGGGATTCAGGAAGGGGGTCTGCATAGTCCAGACGAAGGGTTTGTTTATTGCTGAAGAACAGGCGGAGGATAGTCTTTTGAAATTATGGGAAAAAGGAAAAAGCTTTACAGGGTTCAAATTATACCCTCTCGTTGGAAGATCTTTAAGACAATATTTAGTTTCTAAATTTTCCTAAATAAAGAAGGTCTTCTGCCCTTGATCCAGGAAAATACTTTGAGGTTAGACTATTTCCTCGGTTCTCTGATGTTCCTTGTAGTGAGACTGAGGCACCTTGTTTTTGCCTTCATTTAACATGCATGGAGTCTGTATTCTAAAGGGTCTGTGGGAAGTCCAGTGCCTCCACCAGATAAGCGTTAGGATACAAGATAACTCTGCGAGGACCTCAGATCCCTTTGACTTGTCCCCCAGTAATGGGTCTCCAGAGTTGCCCTTAGTAACCCTGAAATTATCATCTCTGCACCTATAAAGTTCGTGAGTAGTACGGGTGGGAAGCACATTGAAGTAAATTGCAAATCCCTCAGCCTGGCCTACACTCAGGTGGGTCTCAGCTTGCCCAGGAACAGCCGCCTGCACCTGTGTTGATGAGGGTTGTGAACTCGCACTTGTACTTGGGGACAAGGGTTAGAATGTCCACCAGCACGAGACGGGCAAGGGCAACATAGTGTGGCCATGCTATTTGTCATTCCAGTCTTACTATGGACTGAGTTAGTTTATGTGGCGCAAATTAGGAAGAGTGAGCTGACTTATGGCATCCATTTATCTCTTCATGTCTATGAAGAAAATAGGGCAAAGTAATGTGACAGGAGTATGTTGGGGGCTGGGACTGTTTGACCAGACCGGCAGGAAGGACAGGACAGAACCGGGCCCACAGCTCTTCTAAGTTTAAATGTGTGTGGTTTGATTTTTCAAGCTCAAAATTCTGTTAATGAAACTTCTCATTAAAAGGAAAGATAATTTTAAATATTGGTAAAGTCTTAAAAATCAATCAATAAATATCAGTAGTGTATGAAGAAAAAAATTAAATGTATATAAAGATTGGGGTGAATAATAGTGGCAGGTTGGGGGTTAGGCATTCCCCCCTTGCATTTCTCAGATGCCTCTTCCTTGCTGCCCTCTGCCAGCGCTGGGGAGGAAGGCTCTGTCTTCTTCTCCATCCAGTGCTTCACTCTTCCCCTTGAGTGGAGCCCTTCCCCGGTGAATCTCCCACCGTCTGTCAGCTCTGTTACTCTGGCTGGTCAATGGGGGTTACTGTGTCGGAGAAACTGTGCACTGGTCCGTCTGCCCTCAGGACGCTGTGCCCTTATGCGGTGAGCGCACCAGAGAAGGGATAATTACTTGAGCTCCCCCCCCAACATCCAGTAATGGTTGGTCATTTTTTCCAATTACTCTTTAATAATATATTTGATCAAGTGACATGGAATCATTTATGATGCCTTTCAGAGAACAATATTATTATCAATGATAATTCTAAATTTTCTTTTGACAGATTACAATAGATTGTCCTTTTATAGATGTAACCCCTTTTCCAAACTATGCAAATTATACTGAGATAGTTTTCAGTGACCACTTTGCTGCTGGCAGTTACGGTTTTCTTTCTGCCAGTGTTTTGGTTTCCACTGTCAATACAGCCCTGAGTATTAGCAGATTCCTCATGATTCTGGAAACTTTCATTAATCAGACCTCTCATAGCAGAGGTGCTGAAAATTGGTTGCTTTCCTTTTTGTGTAAGTCAGTTTTTTGTTGCAGTTTATGGAACTTAGTTATTTCTGGGAGGGGCCTTTTAAGAGTTGGAATTTCTAAATCATATGTACTATGAAAATGGGAGCTAAAAGTTTGCTCATTAATCTTGAAAAACATGAAGGGTTTAATCTTTAAAAAGAAAATACTCATAGATATTTGTTGTCTTTTTATGATCCAAACTTTCCTGAATAACGCTTTTTGACAGTACAGCAAGAAGTAGAGAATAATCATGAGCAATTACAAGAATAATCACTTAAAATATTTTTAAAGAAAATAAGCATTTTACATTTTAAAACGTAGCCAGGTTTAGCTGAAAGACATTTAACGGGGTGAAATGTGTGTCGTGGTTTTTATTGGTAAGTTCTTTAGAGAAATAATAGCAACTGATTTTTATCCTACTTTCTGCATTTCCCTCTTTATGTGAAACATTGTTTATTCATATATAATTTTTTCCCAGTCTAAACAAATTTACAGTAGCTTAAAGAGGGAACAATTAAGTTATTAGAAAAAAGGCATAGGAAACTAATACCAAGAAAAGGAAAAAGAAGCGAATGATTGCATGTCAGATAGGATTATGGCTTTCTAGCAAGAAGGGCAGACAGTGAAATACAATTTTGAAAAGGAAGGTAGCTCTGAGTTTCTCAGGAGAGACAAAGTTTTTCAGGGTACCAAATTTAAACCTTTATTTCCAAGCGGAACCAGCTGACCCCCCAGTGTCTTCTCTAGCAGTTTTTATAGCAGCTGCAAAGACAGGTTTTGTTTATTTCTTGTAGGGACCTTGAGTGTAAGGGTACAGCATAGTAACACACTCGGCGAAGACAACTCTGTGTCAAAAATCTTCTCACCTCTAGTGGAAACGCTGGTGTTTTCTTTTTGTATTAATCAAGACTCTTAGTTCCAAGTAACAGAAACCCAAATCAAACTAGCTGAAACGGACAAAGTAAACAAGGTTTCTTTGACTTTAGGTGAGGCAGTATCCAGGGTTCAAAACGTATCATTAGGACCCTGCTCACTTTCTTTTACTCCGTCTTGCCATTGTATGGTGGCAAACGTGGTCCAAGTCACCCAAGGCTGGGATGGTTCCTAGTGCTCCGCACCCCTGGTGAAGCCCCCACCATCTCCTGGCACCCGATGGCAGTGGCCAGCCTGGTTCCCCAGCACCTGTGGATGTGGAGACACACTGTCAGAAGGGGCAATGGTAGTCCCAGAAGGAAAGGAGGACTCTTACTAGAATAAGGGACGAGGGGCAGGCAGAAACAACTGATAACGTTTTTCAGGAAAAGCAGTCATATTTCATATTTTAATAAAAGCATGCTGAGGAAGCCTAGCAAAGCTTGTTGGTTTAAAAAATCCTTTAGGGCGCCTGGGTGGCTCAATCAGTTAAGCGTCTGCCTTCGGCTCAGGTCATGATCTCGAGGTCCTGGGATCAAGCCCCACCTCGAACCCCACCTCGGGCTCCCTGCTCAGCCGGGAGTCTGCTCCTCCTTCTGCCCCTCCCCCCCCCTCACGCTCGCGAGCGTGCATGTGCACGCTCTCTCCCCGTTTCTCGCAAAAATAAATAAAATTTTAAAAAATAAAATAAAAAAGGATCCTTTAGAAGCAAAGCTCAGGAACATTTCAGAGCATCATCCTATCAGACTTAGAAAGGCCTTTTGCATTTCTATTTTTAATTTGTTTCCCTTCCAATAAAACTGCTTTTGATTAAAGAAAAAAAAAAGATCGAAGCATGTTGATAATTTTGTTTTGCCCTGGTTAGCTTGCCATTGAGACTAAAACATTTCATAGGTATTTTGCCTATAATAGAAGCCAAATAACAGGAACAATGACCCCCCCCAACAAAATCCTAAGAATAACTATATTTTAAAAGATATGGCAAATGACTTATTTGTAATGCTAGTGACAGATGGCAACATTACAAATGAAGTTCCCTAGCAGCTAAACAGCTGGAACACAAGCTGTGGGCTGTATACATTATTCTCGCTACCTTATCAAACTTATAAATTCAACAGAGCCAAGCCCATATGTCTCAGCTGCAGTTCCGAGGGGAAGCAGGTAGTTAAAATCTTTCCCATTCAGGCCTTTGGCCCTTTTCTGACTTTCGCAGACAAGGAGTTCTTGGCCTCCATCTCTGACTCTCATTGTTATTGACCTAAACTTATGATGAAATCTCCAGGTTTAATTTCCTCCCCTGGCATGTTGTAGTTTGTTCATTAACACCAAACATGCAGTATGTGTAAGGAAAAAAAATAGCATGCTGTCCGGAAAACTGGCTGTAGGTTTGGGGAAATGCTTTTACTACACAGTAAAACAAGTGGAAAGATTATAATCAAAGCATTTCCATCTTACTTGTAAACAATTACAGCCGTTCTTACACGGATGCCACATTAGAAGACTTGGGGAGATTTACTGGATTCCATTCTAATGCAATTAGAGCTAATTTTGTTCTTTAAATGAATAAAAGGTCAGCTAGTAAATCTAGCTTATCTTGAGTCCAGACTTCAATAAATTGTTTTATTTAATTTGTTGTAAAAGATCTTATCCTTAATGGGTCTAGGTCTTATTAGTTCACTTAGGCTTTAAAATATTTATGACCACCTTTTTAGATATGATTTGAATGATAGTTGGAAAGTTTCTCTCTGCAGTGTTATCAAGGCCCAAGATCACTAATTGAGTGAATATAGGAAGGTACTTAAGATTTGTTATCTAGAAAAAGCTGATGTGAACTTCCAGAATTTAAATGTTCTTTAACCTGTGACAGGCAGAGATAATTTAGCTATATCATGGTAACCTTTTGGACACTATCGGACTATAATTTTCCCTACAAATCAAACGACTCACACTTCTAGTGTTTGAAAAGAATATTGCACCTGCTGATGGAAACACGGAGGCATTCTTACCATTACTGACAACAACATAGAAAATGTAAATTATTTGCATCCTATTATTTCCTGTCGTTTTACAGGGTATGATATAAAGACTCTAGAGGCATAGTGTAATGTTTCTTCTTCTCTGTCCCCCCTCTTGCCTTTGAGGTTTAGAAGATGGGCAACCACGTCACTGCAGGACTTCTGTGACTTAGAATCTTGCAGCTTTTTTTAAAAAACGCGGTTGCCGAGGTCTTAACGCACGGGTTGAAGGATGTGTCACTAGCTGACTGGCCATATGTAAACCTGCTCCCGGTTCCCCGGCTCCCTGCTAAATGCCAGAAAAGCTGCAACGACTTCCTCTTCTCGCTCTGACGGCTCCGATGTCCTTCCTTCTGATGCTTCATGCCTAAACGCACTGCGTTCTGGTTTCCGCCCTAGAAACTTCTCTGGAGCTTCTGCGGGCCTGAGCTGCATCCAGGGAACACGCTGCGGCCCTGCGACATTCGTGCTTTCTGCTGCTTT